>NW_024525378.1:3027239-3049739 GCF_017590135.1 Pyrgilauda ruficollis | reverse complement strand
GTATGATTCAAAAATTCTAACCAGGGAAAGAATATGTTTTCATACTTCTCTCTTCTTAGTGGAAGTGATTTATGTGTTGAAAATGGCTATGGTAAAATAAGAAAACTACCCAATAATATACTTACATGTTTAAGCTTTTCAGATAATTAATATAATTCTTCTGTTTTTTTCTTTTTTCAGTCACTCCTTATGTAATTATAAAATTTAAAGGGGGAAAACAGGAGAAAATATTTTCTTTCCTGTCAGGTATATTTCATACATAAGCTTCAGATGAATACAACCTGCATTAGTACTTATTTATTTAAATCACTGTTCCTTGATTATACATGTTTAAAATAGAGTACTCCTGGGTTTCAGCTGAATTAGAGAGGTAAAAACCATACTTTTTCTTTAGGATCTCTGGAAAATACCTGTATATCAACAGACTGAACAATACTATATTTTGTCCCTTTATTAACCATGGGCTGGATCAAGCTCAACCAATTCCAAGAAAGATTCTTATTGAATACACAAGGACTTAGCCTTGATGAGACTTTTGACTTGATGTCTATACAAGTTTCATATAGTGGCTACAAGGATGCTTTAAAAATACATTTTGTGGTTTTGCTCAAGGAAGCATTTCATGGCAGTCAACTGGAAGTATTTGTTCACTAAAATTCCTGGAGTTTGTTAAGCATGAATACATGGTATTAAATATAGCAACTTCAATTTTCATTGCATTAAAAAGTCCTGAATTGAATGTTAATAAAATAAAATAAAATAAAATAAAATAAAATAAAATAAAGTTGCTTTTCACAAGCAAGTCATATTTATAAAAATTGAAACTGTTTGTTTAACAGATAAGTAATAAACATTTATTAGCTAGAGGTTTTCTGGAATGGAGTTTCCTTTAAAAAAGAAAAAGAAGAAAAAGAGGAAGGTGTAAAAAAGGAGAGCTAAGTTTTACTTCATTTTACCCATATGAAACAAATCAATGTATAAAAGTGTTCCCCTTCCCAGAAAGTCATGTAGGTGTGCAGTCACAGATTCTCTTTTAATGACAGGTGATGGTCTTCAGGAAATATGATGTTTCCTCTTAAATAAGATAACCCAAACATAGTAAAGAGTAAGCACTTTAGAAAGGCATTTGTTTTATTCTGTTGTTATCTTTCCATCTCACTATATGTTGTGATTGCTCAAATATGTTGGATATTCCTCAAGGCAAACACTAACATCTGCTCTTGCAATCCTTTCCCAAGCAGAGATATTAGTGATTTCCGTGGAGATTTTCCCCAGGGAATGACTTCACACTTGGGAGCAGGATGAAGTTAGATAATTTAGTGCCTGATCTAAAACATGTTGAAATCCAGCAGAATTAGGAAAGGTTCAGCAACACTTCACAACTGGTCTCATCTTGCATCATTCAGAGTAACAAGAGTTTTTAGTGCTGACTTTAATAAGAGCAACATCTGGACTGGCACAAAGTTAAACCCATAAGGGACTTCCCTCACTCACAGGAGCACCTATTCTGGCTTCAGTGAGATTATATTTATGATAAGGACAAGAAAAACTGGCCTTTAGAAGACAAATTTTTAAACCCTAAAGTCAATATTGTTAAATTAGAAGCATGAATTTCCCCATTTCCTTTCAAAAGGTGCCTGCCTGAAAATTCAAGTGTAGAAATAATCTCCATTTTGGGGAATTTACACTGAAAGAGCAGAAATTACTCATCCTTTTTTACCTCATTTTTCTACTACCACAGGACCTACCACTTGAAAAAAATGTCCTTTTCTACGCCATAAACCAATTTTTTTCTCTTTGCATCTGCACTTCCTTTCATTGCCTGCTATTAGATGTATTAAGGAAAAAGACTCAAAAGTATTAAAAAGTATTAAAGTAAGAATGATAAATTCTATTCATTACAAGAGTCATGACAGTGTCATGTGCTGTATTTTTCATCCCTCTTATTAGTAGTTGGGCATTATTTAACTGCCCTAGCTGAAAAAGATCATGCTGATTGTTGTCACTTGGAAAGCAGGGCACTTAGCTTTTAACTACAGTGATGTAAGTATTTCTCTCACAGAAATAGTCCAACCAGCTATTTATCAAACTCTCTCTACAGTTCTAGCTCTGTAAGATACTTTCCATACAGTCGTGGGCAAACGTGCTTCTTAATGTACGTCACTGCATCACATTTGGTATTGGTATTTGGTATGCTATTTCTCTTATGACAGAAAGACTGCAAGTTTGTATTCAAAATAATTTCCTTTACTGATTGTCTTACTATTGAGTGGTATCTACAGGCTATATAGTTCTCCTGACAATAGAGGCTATTATTTGTGCCTCCTAGATCAAGTATTAGGGTATGCTGATTGGAGATTGTAACTTCAATGGTACAGAATTATTCAAATGTAGTACAGACTTGGTGATAAGCCAGTCACTAATTTGGTCAAATTTTGACTGCTGATATTACTTTGGGATGTTATTGGGATACTGTCATCTGTCATTTTGGTTGTCATTAAAAAATAACAATACAAACAAAGTTCTGCAAGAGCTCTGCATATGCCTGGGTTAGTTAAACAGATGGTTTCATCATAAGCTGGTGTTTGACAAGAAATGCTGATTTCAACTGTATGAAGCTGCTTCTGGTGGTGAAGGCCCAGAGAGAAGTGACTGTCATGTCCCAGTGGAAGACAGGAACTGTTAAAGCTCACATTGTCCCATGTAATTCTGCTTTCCTTGAAAAACTGCAGGCTGGAACCACAGGCTGAGGCTTTGTCCTGCTATCTCTCTACCTATAAGCAGTATAGAGTCAGTCAAATCATTAGGATCTGGGCTGCATTCGTGGTGCTGCTCCTCCAGCTTTTCCTCTGTGTCTTGGTCTTCTGCACTGGTAAGCGCAGCTGCAACTCTCACTGCTTCTATAGACCATACAGACAAATTAGAGAAAAGTAGAATGTTCGCCACTTAAAAAAAATTAAGGGACTGGTCTGGTTGCTGATTCCCTCTCTGTGGTGAAAAAGTAATTTGTCTCGTCTAATGAGAGAAGTGTAATTTGACTGGCTTGAATCCACCTCCCTTTTGAAGCTCTCTGTCTCCACTGATTACAGAAGGAAGCCAAATTATTGCCTTGGACAATTCATCTTATTTGTAGAAAGGAGAGGTGAATTCTATCCAATCCATTTCTGCAAAATGATAAGAGAGTTTTAGAATGAAAGCCACCTCCTTTATGCCTTTGAGAAACATAGCTTTATTAGAGAAATTTTCCTCTTGCAAAGAGATGTGGCTATAGGAGGAATGGGAAGGTATTTATTATTTTAAGAGAATTTACTTACATAGCTCTTTTAAAAATAAGCCAATGTAAGTCTAATACATTTCAAATTAAAACATCAGTGGAAGCATGGTGGTTTCCATGCAGAAGGTAGTAATTCTCCTCTTACTATGATAAGGTTGCCAAAATTGGATACATTTCAAAAAATCACACATACAAACTTATAAATCCTATCACTGTCATTGATAAGATGCCAAACACAGAGTGTGTTCCTCTCTCTCTCCCAAATACCTGCACAGACATAAACTCAAGCACACAGCAACTATATTGCTGACTCCACCTTTACTAAATTAATTCTTCCCAGGCCCAGTATTGGCACTCAGCCACGAGGCAATAATCTAGCCAGGATCGCACAAGCAATGTGCTCGTGGTTTTTTCTCACACAACACTTGTGAAAGACATCTCAGAAAATAGACTTATAAGGTATCAGAGAGATGTGGAAAGTGTCTGCATGCTCAGAGTACAATCCACTTGCTCTTGGCTGCATAACGGACAGACAAGCTGGGAAAAAGACACTTTCCCCATGCCAATTTGGAAAATCCTGTGTGTGTCAGTAAACCAATTGAATGCCACTAAACTAATAAAATGTCGCACAAGATAGCAGCTCTCTTCCTCCACCTTGCAGGGACTTGGCTGAAAGAGAAATAAATCATGAGTTGCATGTTTTCAGATGTTCATATCTAGCTGCTCTGAGGGAGGCAGTGACATATTCTTTTAGTCTTGTTAGTTGTTCTGACTGTACTGGAATAAGAAGACTGTTTTGTGTGTATGTGCATATTTTCTGTTGTAGTCTCATGCTGTAGTGTGAGTGGTTCCTTTGGTTCTCATTATGTAGCTTGAAATTATTTTTATGTCATAAAAATTATCTTTGATGATTTTGAAATCTTTGTTCAGGTCTATAAGGCCTTTACAAGTTATTGTTCTCTTATAAGTATTCAAAATGAAAGTCTTAAAAAGCATGAATTTAAAAAACACATGTTCAAGATGGAATAACAATAAAGTGTTAAAAGTTACACAATGCATCAAACAGCACAAGTGAAGAGTTTCATCTACAACTGCACACTTTTATGGCTCATGCAATCACCTCTGATTATCACTGTGCCTCATTTCTACTGTTTCTCTTAAGTCCAATGACACAGAAGCTGCTCTGCTCAGTTCTGGGCTTGGGTGCTCGCAGCGAGCCTCGGTGATAGGCCACTCTCAGCTGCTCCTGGTCCCCAATAATTAGCCTGCTATGGCAGCTACCTCTTGTGGTTTTGCCTGTGAGAGACATTTGACACAGCAGACATCAGAGGGATTTTTCAGGAGGCTCTTGTGGCGTCCGAATGGCTCTTAATTAACCACTTAGGTATCCTCGTTCACTCTCCTGCTTGGCACTTTCCAAATGGTAGGGGTTGCACTGTGGATCTAAACACCGGGGAAGCATGCTATCAAAAGATCTTGTAAATGAAGGCTTGTGTAAATTATTTTTAATGATTCCCTCCTGGCACATCATTATGTTTGTAGTTACACACAGGCACTTCAGAGATGGCTCATCTTCCGTAAGGTCAGCTGCAGGACCACCATAACTAGCTGCAGTCAGTAAATGGCTTATTAATTAGCACAGTGATTTTACATTGCTAAGAGCTCTGATGTATGGAGCTAGAATTGTAATTGTGTAGGATTGAAATAATAAGCCATCTCAGGGCTCCTTATGCAAATTGCCATATTATAAAATCATTACCTATCTAAACACTGAGTTTTAATAAGAATTACAATGATGAATTTTATGATAATTGACACTCAAATTTTAATCTCTTGGATTTTTATCATTTTGGTGGTTAAAGTGTGTTTCTAATTAAATGTTGCTTAAAATGCAAAGGATTGTTTAACAATTCTATTCAGTTCTTCTAGTTCAAATCAGGTTATTCTCTTTGGTCATAGAAGATGGGCCTTCTTAGTAATAGGTATATGACATTATGTATTACTTGTAGAGTAAGATGTTTAATCTTTCTCTTTTTTTAACAATTATGATTTTGATGGCACTGTATTGTCAACTGTGAGATAGAGCATAGTGCGTGTCATTGGGTCTGACTTCCACAGTAAAATGACTCAAAATAAGGAATTAAAATCTAGGGAAGATTTTGAATGCTTATGATATTTAATAGATTTTCCTTCTTTATTTATTATTGCAAAATGTTTAAAGAGAGATCTAATAGTTTTAATCTTAGATATGCATGAAAAGCTAACAAATTTCAAATTACTATTTATAGAATAGTACAAAATACCTAAAACTGATAGATCATTAAAATTTCACTATTGTATTTGCAGACAGATTTTATTTGCATATTACAATGTTTGTTTATTTTACAACATTTTTCTTCTGTGGAATAATTACTTCAAAGCAGATGCATCAGCAACAAATCTGGAAAAAGTTTTTTATGGGTAGAGGCACAAAGCATCACTCTGAATATACATAATTTCAGTGCCTCTCCTAAGATCTTACACTGCTTGGAAATTTTCTAAAGAACATCAAATCATACACATTAACTTGTTAACACAATGAAGACAAATTTCTGGGAAGTTAAGAAGTTTTCTCCTGTGAATTGATCATTTCAATGCAGAGTATGGCATTGAGGAAATAGCCTATGTCAAATGAAAAGCAGAGAATTGTGTAAAGGATGGCTGTACCAAATGAGACTACAAGTCCATCTGAAGGAGTGCTCTTTTTCCATCAATGACTCAAATTGTGTGTCTTCACAACAGTGAAAACAGAGAGGAGAAAACCAGGTGTGTTATTTCACCTGAATAGACTTCAGGCCCCTGACCTCTTGCAGCCCAGGAGCCACCCTGAGCTGAATATGACTTCTCTCTATTAGCAATCCTCAACATGCGTCTTCCATGAGATTAATTGACTGTCCTTGGAATCTTGTAAGCCTTTGGTATCCACAATTTCCTTTTGCAAGATGTTCCACATATCTATCCATTACTGCACATCCCTTGCTGTGTTTTGAACACAGCTCCTCTTTGTTTCTATGAATAGATTTCTGCACCTGCACAGAAACAGCAAATGAACACCAAGACCCTCCATGCTGACAATAATTTTGCATATATTAGAAAAACATTGTGATCCTAATACAAATATTACTGCAAATGAAAAACAATATGCACAAAGTCCCATAGCCACTGTTCAGGTCTTAATACAAATTGTTGCAGTCTTTCCCGTTTTACAGAAGATTGGTACAACTTGATGGCACTTGAAATAACTAAAAGGGAACAAAAAATATCTGTGGTATTCCCAAAGTATTGAGAGGATATAGTGGGACTTGAAATCCTCACCTATTCCTATAACTTTTGGCTGCCATCAGATAAATATCAATACCACAATATCATGTCCTGTGGCTTTTCACCAAATTTTTTTCACTGGGGACATTGGGAGAAGATAAAAATTGACATCTGAAAATAACATGTATTGATCAAAAGTGATTATTTGAGTTTTGTTGTGATTCAAATATTTTTAGCAAAAAGCCTGAAAGAAAAGGGAAAATGGTAATTAAAGTAAGTCTCTACTGTTAATTACTATCTAGTAGACTTCTTACAGTTAATACTTTGAGGAACTCTCTTCATGCTGATCTACCGTTATAAAGAGGTATAAGAATTAATGGAGATTAATTAATGGACAGTCACTATGTTGCTTCCATGTTTTTTGTTTTAAATCATGTTGCAAAATGGGAAAATAGACCCATAGAAGAATTTTAAAAGTCAGTGAAGGTTGATAGAATGCTAAAATTGACAGATTCATAGGCTGATGAAAATAAATGTTACCTGACTGGAAAATGGGTTGAGGTAGATTTCAACACACACTATTAACATAAGTCTTTATTTTAGCTAAGTAAATCTGGCTTTTACATCTGAATACAGAAAGAGGTAGTTCTAGTGTGAAGCTGCATTTCACTTTGTATGGATATTTGTATTATCTGTAAAAGCTTGTTCCAGCTTGTAACTGAGCAAGGCCAGATCTTGGTGCTTTTATACGTTATATTGGACAGTTTATAGAATTCTGAATAGCACTGAACTACAAAGTTTCATTCATACTTTTTTCCCTAAGTTTGTCTTGAAGTTTTATTTTAAGAAGAGTCTGCCACAACCTTGTGCTTTGACAGCTATAAAGTATTGCTTAGGAAGGGGCAGAAAAAGCATGCAATTGTTGTTACACTGTAATGACTGCATTTGGCAGAGAGGAACGATTAAACCAAAGCCAGACAACTACCAAATTCTCTTTCCTGTGGTTTTGCTACTTTAACTCTGCTTTACAGGCATCCAATGGCATGGTCTCTTTACAATCTTTTAAACATTCCTCTGTGATTTTTGGTATGCTGTGCACACTAGAATGCAATCAACATCTGTTAATTTCTGTCCATTAAATGTATTATCATAACACACAAGCATGATGTTTTATTTGTATGGCTAAAATGAGACTTATGACCCATAATCCATCATCGTCCTGTCATATTTTTATATGTTGTCTATTCAATCCCCAGAACAGTTTAAAAAGCGTAAAGCAAAACTCTCCTTAAGTTATAGACCAGCTGCTGAAGTGTCCAGCTGAAGAGGTCATTGTGCTTTATTTTTGCTGAATCTAGCAGGAGTTGCTCATTCTAAGCCAAACATAATACAACGTGGATGTCCCCAGAAGCTTAATGTTGAACTACCATGTCTAAACTTTCTAGCAGGCATTTTTCTGAAAATATCATATTGCAACAGATAATGCTTAGAGAACATGAATTCAGCTTAAAAACCAAAAAAAAGAGTAAAATGTCAAGAAATGTTAGAACATTTTTTTCGTGTATGACTATAAAGAAACTCTCACTAATACTGCATGGATAAAAATAGGAAAAATATTTTGGGGAATGGTGCCTTTTTTAGCATAGAATATAATTTAAGTTTAAATCACTGGCTTATTTAATAGTCTATCATTCTTTTAATTTTAAAATTCAGTTATATAGAGCTTAAAATTATTCATAAAACGTTGGCAAAATGTATGACTGCTCAAGAATTGGCTGTATTTTATTGTATTTTCATAAAAGTCTGACTGGCCAGTTAAGTCTGACATCAGGGATAAATAAAGGTCCTTTGCAGTCAAAACTTGGCTGTGGCTATTTTACCTTACAGTAGTGCAATTTCATACCAGTGGGAAGTCTAATGTAAGATATATGTATTTAGCAAATTGTGGGGGTGGAGTTTCTGAGCTTATTTTGAGTTTTTCACCCTTTAGAAAAATAAACATCATAATGCGAGTTTGTATCTATTTTCAATAACATCAATATATATTCATGGTAGATATTACACTAAAGAATAGATCTCACCTTTTTAATAAAATTTGGAAACTACACAATGCAGGAGAAATGGAAGAATAGTGAGAAGAAAATAGTTTTAACTTACTCCATGTGACACCGAAGTTCCCAGTCAGCATGAACTGTAAACAAGTACTTACAAAAGCGTTACATAAATATCAATGGACACCACAGCTTGGAAATGAGAAGCATATACAGTAACTCAGTCCTGTCCATTTATCTTACATTTCCTACTCTATCTAGAGAGAAAGAACATCCATCTTTTGAAGCACATGTAGTACAAAGAAGAAGTTGCAAAAAATGTTGCAGATATGTAGGAAATGTCTTGGAAGAAGGGGGGAGCTGAGTCACAAAGTTTGTAGAGTATTAGAAACACTAACTGTGCTAGAAGAAAATAAAGAGAGTCCTGGCTAGTTAGAATTACCTAATTTTTTATTATTTGTTTTTTTAAGCAGGGAAAAGTTTTGTTATATTCTTTAATTTCACCAATTAACTAAGTTAGGACAGAGTGACCTGACAAACTTGGTGTTTCAGGTCTAAAGAAGAATGATCAGTAAGCTGGTCTAGACTTGTCACACTAATATATTCTTTACACAGATCATGAAGTAACTACAAACCTTAAAAGGTAGTCACCAAGTGCACTGCATGAATCTCTTTGCATATTGGTAATACGGGGACCTCTGATGACTGTACTCCCTCAAGAGTGTTTTCTACAGCCTTCTGGCCAACACAGCAGCAGAGCAAAAGCCTGGCTCAAGGGTAGTTATAACCCATCAGATCTTGTATAAGCATGGAGAAGACATCTTTCCCCCCAACTTCATGGTCAGCATCATCACCACTGGTTTTTGAAATCAGAAAGCTATTGTGAAGAAAGTCAGTGACGACCTTCACTTTTCTTACCCTTGTGCTTCAGCCTTTCTTACTTTAGGCCACCTTTTAAAAGCTATGTCATTCCCTGTCTTCATCTTGTGCATGGATGATAAAAGTCTCTTCCTCAGCACCTGCAGAATACAACAGGTCAGTAAGTAGGAGGCTTTGTTTTTAATTCTGATTTACCACCTAGAGTGTAGATGTGTGAGAAGGAATACATATAATGTGTCTAGGAAGAATCTAAATACACATGATTATGTAATGTCAGTGCAGAAATCCTTCTGGAAACAGACATTCTAAAACCTAGTGCTTTTAAAATAGAAAACCACTACCACCAATCTAAACATGCAATTTTCTAGATACTGTGGGGTAGGTTTTGTTTTTGTAAGAACTAAAGAACTGGTGACCACAAACTCTTAAGTGTTCCTTTATCAAGTCTCCCATACAATAGTTGGTGGACAAGATGCAGATTTTTCAAATATCTGTATCTGTGCCTCTCTGTCATGCATCTCTCATTTGCATAGCTAGAACAACTTGAAGAGATTCCTTTTTTCAAACACCAGTATCATCCAGGGAGAAACCATTATTATCCATTTTTCCACCATGATACACTATCATCATCTTACTAAAGAAGTTGAATGTTTAATTTTTTCTGACTTTTTCAGTGAAAATTAATTTCCTGAAACAAGGAAAAGGCATTTCCCCAGCTTTTTTTTTCTCTTACCAAGGTCTGAAAATAAAACATAAATGTGCTCAGGCTGCTAAAAGAAGTCTCAGTAAATCTTCAAAACAGGAAGCATTAGCAAAGCAAACACAGAAATTTTCACTAGCAGCCCTAGCAAGCCTTCAATAAGTGCTTGATTGTGCCTAAGATGATCACACATGGCAGCACTTGATAGCTGTAATGTCATGTTCATGTAAATGGCTGACCTGTAGTGCAGAAAATGTTTTCCCATTTGGGGAAACAAAAAAGAAAATAAAAACTTTAGCGACCTTCAGAGAAGTTCTGTTTATTTTCATATGAGGCCAGTTTTTCTATCTACATTTCTACGAGGCTGAAAAATAGATTTCACTGCAGGAGCTGGCTGGATCCTTAATTACACACTATAAATACTTGCTTCTCAATGAGCCAATCTTTCTCACAAGTCAGGGGTTTTTTCTCCAGCAATTTTGCTGGTGTTTTCTGCACTCCTTCTGATTTGACAATATCTTCATGGTATGGTGATATCCAGGACTCATATTCCAAACAACACAAAGCAAATGTTAACTCTAAACAGGACGTTTCAAGTACTTCAGTTTAAGTTAGTTTTAAATTTAATTGACATTTCAAATTAATTTATACAATTATGCACCATCATTCATATTTTATCTCCTCTCTCTTTCTAGGTTGTTTCCTAGTGTTTCATACCATTGCTGTATATTTGTCTTTGATTTCTAGTTCCGTTGAGCTTTCCTTGCCTTTAAAATAATAATTATTAGGACCCTACATTTACTAATGCTTTTAAATCTTAAAAGGTCTTGAATAGAAATCACTCTAATTTTTGACCTATGTCGAGCAGATCTTTAAATTCTGACATTCTAACAACTCTGTATTTTTCTTTAAAATAGGTTTCAAGGAGTAGTACAGGAACTAATGATCTGAGGTATTACTCTTGTCCCTTTTCTTCAGTATAATCCCTATGAAGAAAACTGCTATTGTATTGAAGAGGTGTGATTTTTCTTCATCAAGTATTGAGTCTTAGAAGAAATGTTTCACTGTTTGTTGCTGGATTAGTGTTGATACCTCTTCATGGGAGAGGAGTTTTGGCATAAACTACTTTTATACTAGCAGCTGCAGTAAACTCTTTTTGGGAGTGGTTTCACAGGATTTGACCAGAAAAGACTGCTGAGGTCTTTCAGCAACTTTCTCTAAAGACCAGTGAGCTGCCATGTTAGTAACACCCTGCTTTTAGGGGGAAGGTTGCAAAGATATGTGAGGCAGAGATTAAGTCAAGGTAATATGTCTGTGTAAATGACTGCCCTGACCCATCTGCTTTCCACTTCAAAATTTGTAGTATTTCTGTACACATTTGTTGCTGCTGTCAACACATCTTGGTTTGTTTGCCATTCCTGAGAAAGCAAACACCAATTTTATTCAGCGAGAACTATGTCTATTCTCTCTTTGGCATCTCCACCTATTTGAAGCAAAAAGATTTGAAGAGGGAGCCAATGGATTGAACTCAGACAGGCATTTTTTTTTGGGTGACTGCAGCAGGTTTACCTGAGTAAGTGTAAGACCAATGTAAAAAATGTTCCTCTGCTCACAATCCCATTCATCCTAGAGCTACTTGAGCATTTATACAGCCTTTTTTGAGCTGAGTCTGGGCCAGCAAAGATGATTTTAATTACAAGGGTCACTCTATATTATCATTACTCCAAACTGTGCAATATTCTTCTATATTTTCGGGTCGTCGTCGCGCTTCACTTGGAATTCTGTATGAAGAAGTTTTTGGTGGAATTTTCCATTGGTCCTGTGTATGTCCACTGTAGTAATTTCCAACATCATGTGGATAAAGCCTTTGCATGGACTTCATTTTGCAAATAATACATGATGGCTTCACACTTGCTCCTTAAACTCATAAGTGCCATGCCCTTCTTCTGCTTTCCCATTAGTGCAAAATTTGATCAATAAAAACAATTATACAGTAAAAATGTCTGAAATACTAGAATGCTAGAAGGGATTTTTAAATTTTTTTTTTTGATTGGGCAGCAAGGATATCTAATGGAGGTACATGTTTATGTATTATCGTATATAAATCAAATTATACTAGGAAAATACCCACACCTTTATTTCCTCTATTGAAAAAGATGGATCCACAGAGCCCTTTATTTCTGAAATAAAGCCCTTCTGTTGCTACATATTTAACAAGACTTAATTAGAGTTTATTTGAAGAGCTAAACCTTCCCAATCTATTTTTTTTCCCAAATTTATCTTGTAGCATTGAAATTTTTAGTAGAGACACTTGCAAGTAATAATTCCTTAGACCGTGTACTACTGGCATTCAGTGAGTAATAATAATGTTTAATCTTAAAGATCGAATGCTGTCTGAAGATACTATTATTCAAATGTTTTCAGAATTTCTATTCCTAATGCTGTGTTTGTAAATTTAACAAGAACTTTTGCTTTATTTATTAGATTGCTTAATGCTAAGATTGTGACAACTATTGTGAAGCAGCAGCAAAGAAATAGTTAACCAAAGAACAGCAAATCCATTGGCATGGACTAGGAAGTAAGCATTGCTTCTTTTATCATCCTGTGAGAGCTTTGCTTCACACAGTCAAAATGTTCTTCTGGATTATTCTATTGTATTTTCTAGCGTTTGTATTGCTTAATGGAACTCATGTTTATCCTCCTAGCAGTGACTCACCTCTGGAGCATGGAGTGCTCTTATATGTGTGTATCTGCGTACCCAGCTATATCTAGGTAGCCAAAACCACCTCGTGATACTGTGCCACCAAAGCTGCCATAAGCCAATCAAATTGGTTATCAAATTGGTTTAATCAAAAAGGACTTGTTTAAATCTTATTCTTTCCCATTTTTGTGGTTGTCTCTAGCCAAATTTTTAAAATTTTCTCATCTCAGTGAGTAATTGTTTCTGAATTCTTCTGCCTGACTAGCCCTTGCTGGTGTTATATTTTTCCTGGCATGATTTTCTTCTGTAATCCTTTCACATACAGTTTTTTACTACTGCAAATGTTTCTTGCTTCCATCACTTGCAAATGTAATCCTGTATATTTTTGAACTGTACTTAAACATTTTATTTATTTATTTATCACTGGGTGGAAGAAATTACGAAATACACCAAGAAAAGAGCATAGATACAAAAAAATCAGCTTTTTGCCAAGAAATGTTATTGTGTGTTGTAACCAACCACAGATTTACAATTAGTAGTAAAATATACAGCAATTTCCCTTGACCATCCCTAGCAGAATAGCAGTAGGGAGTTATTTAAATTAAATCAGAATAATTATTTTAAAATAGGCTTCATTAGATATATAAATATAAATCACACCACCACAGATTGTTTTAAAGTGGTTTTCCCAGGGGCTTCAGAAAGACTGGATGATGAAAAAAGAAAAAGAAAAAGGGCTTGGAATGAGTCCCAAGAGAGCACTTTTGAGTCATTTCAGTTTTCCATTATCACATTATATTAAACATATTGAAAAAACTATGAAGACTCATGAACAGTGACAACAGAGAGGTGACATGATCTCACATTATTTCTCAAATTTTTCGGTAGTTGACATTGACTTTGTGCAGCTTTTAATGTTTTACAACATTTTAAATTGTAAAATTTTATATAATAAGGCATACTGACTATAAGTTACAGAACCTTAGATAATAGATATTTATCTACAGGTGCTAATTACAGACGACAGCAAGAATTGCTTACTTCCATTATGAATTCAAATGGAGGCAATATTTAATAAAATATTGTTTATCCTGAAACACTTTTTCTTTAAAAGAATTGCATCTTTTCCTATTGTCATCCTTATTTCATTATTTACTTATTTTCTTATCAACTTCTCTATAGTATGTTTTGGAAGAATGTGACAGCACAGCCTATGCAGATTTTGCTCTTGTAAGGTAGAGGACTGAAACTGATTGTACAGATTTTGGCTGGCTCAAATGAAAATATAAAAATTGTGGCTACAAGGAAGGAGAAAGAAAAATATATAAAGAAATTTTAATATAGTGAGAGGTTCAATTCTATTGCTTACAATTGCTTTTTGTAAGTAATTTAACTCCTTCACTAAGTTACCCATTTTTGTATCATATGAGATATCTGAGAGACTTAGATAGTATTAACTAAAAATGATCATTCTGTCCTTACAAAAAGATCATCTAAACAAGATGAACATGAACTTAATAGCAATAAAAGGTTATTTTTTCAGAATTAAAAATTAAATACGTGGCATAGTCATGTCTGCCTTATAATGCCTTTCCAAAATCAAAGAAATAATAATTTTGTATTTTTTTTATATGCATGGCTGATTTTTCATGCTAGGAATTTAAAAAAAATAACTCAGAGTAGTTTCTTGGGATGTAATATTTAAGAACTTCATTATTGTACTATAAATTTATACTAAGAATGTATAACAGTATCATAGGCAGGAATGAACAGGAAATATGCATGAATCTTCCAGATCAGAAGCTGTGGTGTCTCCCAGCACTGCCCTCTTTGTAAAGGACATAGTTACAGCTGTCAATAAATGAGGCCAGTCTGCATGAAATCTCATCAATCTGCCCAGAAAACAAACCAAAAGAGTTGTGAAATACATGTGATATACAGCATAATTTATAAAAGAGGAGAAAAGGGATTTCCTTCTTGCTTTCTGAAACTGACATTCTGGTAGCAGAATAGTTCATCAGCATGTTTTCCTGAAGTATTGCTGAAGCAAAAGGTGAAAATATCAAAAAAATATAACTGCTTCAAAAAAATCCTTACGGAGCAACAGGGAGTAAGAAATGTTAGTGATACAGGCACTGAGATAGAAAGCAAGGAAAAATTAAAAACATTTTAGTCAATTAAATCTAACTCCAAAAATTGTCCACATTTCAAACCGCTCCTGTATCCCTCCTAAATCCAAGAGCCTGGGCTGTCTTTCCAAAGATCTCATGCCATGATAGTAGAACAAAATTACAGAAATCAGTACACAAAAAGCATCTGGTGCTTAACAGTCAGGAAATTTTAAAGTAATCTGTTATTTTCTCTATATTAATTTATTTTTCAAAGACGTTCCATAGAAACATTGACATAGCATTTAATATTCTGCATTTTGTTTATTTTCATTTCAAGGATATCTGAAAGAAATAAGTATTTAAACTTCATGTTAAAATGAACTTGGTAAGGAAATACTGACACAGTGTCTCTATTGTTTTTTTTCATAATAAGAAACAAGCATAAAATATGTTTTATTCAACTGAAAAAATTTTCTCCTACATGCCAACTAGTGATGATATGTCACTATCATATAATAAAACTTTTTTTGCTTTCTGTCTGGAGCTTATTTCACCACTCCACTGTTAAGGAGCCTCAATTACAGCATTTCCTGATTATAATTACTTGCTTTTGCAACAATAATTTTTTTAATATCATTTTTGGTCCGAATTTTATCTTATCCTTTTTAATGTTTGTCAGCAAGAAATATTTGGCTATGATACCTTTCTGTATAGAGATGTAAGCAGCCTCATTTAACATTATATAGAAATAACTGGAAATATTTGGAAAGAAAAAAAAACAGCCAAGTTCTTTAGTGATACAACATAGAGGTCTGTGGAAGCAAAGAAATATCCATACTATTGAACACAGTAGTATTAATCTCTATTGTCTATGATGCATTTTTACAATGGTATTTGTGAAACTGACCAGGAGAATGCATAGATTTTATGTAGCACTCTCATTTCCTACTTAGATGAGAGCAAAGATGATCACTGTAAAATTGTACTTAGCTTGATTCCAGCTCTTGGGAGATGCAGTATTGGTGAAGACCAAGTGCTCGTCCTCACAAACGTCCCTGCCCTGAGCAAGCCCAGACTACTAATGACCTCTCAATTTTTTAGTCATGTAGTTTTGCAGAGGTAGAAGTGTGATTCCCCTAGCAAGAAAACAGCCCAAACATTTCTGAATTTCAGGAATAAGCAAAAGAGACTTCAGAAAAATCATTCTAAATATCTGTATGGCCTAGCTTCCTCACGGTATGACTTTTCCCGCAAAACAACACACATTGGAAAGAGAAAGATAGAAGAAAAGGCTTGTTCTGTTATTGTTGGAGTTGCACTATCCCATAAATTTCTCCTCAATTTTCCATCTTCCCTTATCTTCCCACAAGATTTCTAGCCACCTGTGAGTGTGGCAAGAATCTCACCAAGCCTTGATGCCCAGAGCTCCAGAGACAGGTTTGTTCTTACAAGGGATGCTGTGAGCTTGGGACACATGGGGTTTTCCCCTCTTGGTTAAGAAGGTGATTGTACTGCTCTCAGCATCATTTAGTTTTCTCACAGAAGAACTGAGATGCAAAAAACAAGCAGAAAGCCAGCCTTTGCATGGAAACAGTTAATCAGTTATCAACATTTAGACCTGTTTTTATTAGGATCATTTTTACTACTAGGGACTGCTGAGGAAATAATTTAGGGTGAATCTTCTCATAAAAATCTGCAAAAATATGGAGCACAAAAAGACCTGCTCATTGTGTGCAAAGGTGAGAAAGCAAAGAGAAACAATCAAACCAAGGAGAAAAGGTTGTTGCTTTGGTTGTTTATATTTTTTCCCTTACACAGGAAATTTCAAAATCATCTCCTATATTATTTAGCTATTATTTATTATTTATTTATGCAAACTATCCAGACTATGATTTTTCAGCTCTTGAGTAGGGTAGGCATAGATAGACAAATTTCAGAAATGTTCTCACAGTATTTCCACCTCAAAATCTGTTCTAGGCAATGTCCCTTAAAATTTCTATTCTTGCCAGAATAACAGCTCAGATAACAGGCTGAGATCAAAGCCTCCTAAATCAAATCCAGTGCTTTCCTAAAATACAAACAACAAACAAAACTCTCCTGATCTGTTTGCTCTGATTTCTGATTTAAAAAGCCTGTGAGTATCTCTACTCCCCATTAATTTCCTGCTGGTTTATACTCAGAATCCATTGTCAATTAGGAAATGCCCTCTTCCTTTGAGACATATAGGCCCTTAAAAAACCTCCAAAAATCCCTTACTACATTAGATGTAATCTAGATTTTTGGCAAGAAAATATAAAAAGAATATACCCAAAAGATAGCAAATGTATCCTTAAAAAAACTAAAGTGTTATTAAAGATGCTATTCCCTCAAGGCTGCCCCAACTTTTTCCTTTATCACTCTCACAGTTCCTTATTAATTTATTAAACATTATTCCCAAGAAGCTGCTAGGAACTCCTAAGATTGTTTTCTGAAGACTGAAGAAGGTACCTTGGGCATCCTTTAGTTTGAACAAGGTTTGTCCAACAGTATTCTTCATTCTGAAGGCCCATGTTCAGCTTCCTTTTAAATGACCTAAGCTGATCTAAAGGTCTATTTTAGGCTTTATGTTAATATGCTGTCAACAGTCAGAACTGTAAGTTTCCCAGGAAGCCGGAATGGGAGCTTGCATCTAGCAACCCTTCTTGTATCTATATATTTTTTTAAATGAAATACATAGTTTTATGCAAAAATTCTGGCTTAATAAGATTTGCATATGCATATAGCTACATTTTAAAAGGAAATGGGACTAGCATTTTTCTCTTTCAGTTGTCCCTACTTTTATTTGCCTTTTACTCTATCCCTGAAACCTTAAGAAGGAGCTGAAACAAAATAATGTCCAACTTTTTTTTCCTCATATATGATATACATATATACATATTGTGGATGCCATGTGTGTTATATGCATTTGAGTCTACCCATCTGTATATACCCATATATCTCTACCTGTATATATGATTTATATATATCCAATCCAATATCTCACAGCTGCCTTTCATATAGCCACATCCTAGGGGCGTGGAGGGGGCTGAGAACCTCAGTCATTGTGCAGCTGCTCTAACATCTATACTGGAGAATCTAGCTGGAAAATGTAAACCAAAAATATTCTTGAACACCTAGAGTAAAACTGCTCTGCCCCTCTTTCAGGAACAAGGTTAATGTACGAAAATATGAGATTTATAGGGATTTTCTTTGTGTAGTTTAATTTCACAAGTGAATGCATGAGGAAGTGTATTAAGCAAAAAGTCTAAGCTGGATGGTTTGGGTGGGGTGGAGGGTAAGTAAAGGAAGTAATTTCTGTCTGCCTATGTAGCAGGGTACAGCAAGCCTCTATTAGTATCTCATTAGTCATGACTAATCAGCACCCAGAAATGAGTTGGCTTTTGTTTGCTTTTTTGTGGGTTTGGGGTTTTTTCTATTTTCAGTGGCTGAAATCTCCTAGATGAGAGTAACTGTATGATCCTTTCCACAGACAAAAGCCTGTCAGCCCCCAGTGTTTTAATCAAAGCAGTAGGGACCTTTAGAAATGAGTCCCATTTAGCTACATTTTCTACCCTAACTGCCGAGTTTCTCCTGGGGGAAAGAGCAGCTCTGTTGCCTCCCAGAACTGCCAGTCACAGAGGAAGTGCTCAAGCACAACAGTCTCTGTGATTTAGAGATGTAGAGTTGTATCTGATCATTTCTCTGGGATTTTCTTCTTCTGACAAAGAGACTTTTTGTGTTCTTCTAGTGCTTCAATATTTGTTTTCTTTTGAGACAGTGGACAGCAAGGATATTGAAAGTGTCAGAACTGTTCAGTCTAGAAAAAAGAAACCAAGGTGAGATGTGATAGGTGTTCAACTATGTTGAAGTATAGAGATGAAAAGAATAAACTGTTCTTCTTGTGCCTCATAGATAAGACATGCAGTAATGAAAATACTTTATGGCAAGGCAGGTTTAGGTTAGGCACCAGGAAAACACTCAGTACCACTAAGGCACTGGAATATATCTCTGAAGGGTTCTCATTATTGGTATGCAAACACCTGCAAGGAGTAACACAGATATAATTTCTTCTGCTTTCATATAAAGGCGTGAACACTCAAAGCCTTCCCAGTCCTGCTTTCATAAATCTATGGCAATGAATACTGTGCAGTCATAGAGATGCCTTGTGAAGGCTGACCTAGAACAGAGGCTAGATGGATTTAAAGAATAAAGTAAGTATTTATTAAAATGCCTCAGTAGATAGACCTTGGGCAGTACAAGAGCCCAGCTAGGGCTACTCCCAAGATGAACCAAAATAGTCACACAATGGTCACGAGGTCTCACACTTTTATAATTTCTGGTCCTTTTGCATATTGGAGTTGTCCAATTATAGCTTTAGATTATGAAGTACCATCCTTGTTTTTCTCTCTTCATTTTGCCATTGTTTATGCTCTTGGGCCTGAGATTTGGATCATTTGTCCTTGGTCCCCAGCTAGAGAAGGAATTGTTTTGTCTACTTACTCTGTGAGGAGAGCTTACTATCCCCTAATATGAGACTCAGAACTGCACACTAAAGCAATACATAATCTGAAAAATATAAAAGCTAAAACCTGAGGCATCAATAGGAAACTGCCCTCAAATTCATACACAGCAGATTAAATTCTATAGTCTATGGATTATGTTCTATATGATGGATTTATGTTCTATATTCTGTTCTATAGTTTTGATTTTATTGTGAAAAAATTATCTATTTCCTATATTAACTTAAAATGGGATAAGTCACATTAAAAGTTGGATAAGTCACTCAGTACCTTAGCATAATAGTCTTGTATTCAACTCCCTGCTTACACACAAGAGAAATTTAAATTCTAAAGTATTAGGCTTATACAAATAGGAATACTTTTACAAATTTAGTAAACAAATTTGAAGTTCATAGTTTTGATACAGTTGTCCTTACTGCTCTAATTAAGTCATTCTGCAGTAATTTGTGATATGTTTTGTTCTATGCCATGACCATGGATTTTTTTTCAGGTTTTCCTTGAAGAGTGGTCAGTGGCACATACTTCTTCTGCTCATAGGGCAGAGCTGGTTCATATGACTGAAATACGAATCAAGTCTCACAAATGGGTGCTTGAATTTATCTAGGTAGATCTGAAGATCAGAAGGTATCAGGCAAATAGATTCAATTTGCCTGGCATACCTTCCAAGCTAGAAAAATTGCTTAAGTGTTAATTTTTTAGAGCAGGGCTCTCTATGCAGATTTAAAGGCTTTGCAGTTGAGATGGCCCTGTCCCTTAGCAGTGTGCTGAACCTTTTGGAAACCATTTATAAATTTGGCTTACTGTGGCAGGTGATTGCAATGCATCATTTCATGTGGTACAAAAAGCCTTTCTTCACTTAGTTGGCTGCTAACTTTACTGGCAACTCTACCATGGCCACGACTTGTGCTTATCAGATCTAGGGAATTACTTATTATCTTCGCAGCTTTCAATATTATAACATTCTTACACCTCAACTTATCCACCTGAACCCTACTTTTTTCTATTTTGTTTCTCAAGTTATAAGAATTTTGGTACTTCTGCCTGATCTCTACTTTCTCTAGTTTCCTTATGGCTATTTTGAAACCAGATGACTGGAGCTGTGTAAAGTACTCAAGACATGGTTTCAGAATGCATTTTCTTGGTGTTGTCTTTATGTCTTTATCGGTTTCACTTTCTTTCCTAAAATTTAGATTTGTTGTTTTAACTGCCACTGAATGTTTAGACAGAAGTTCTAGAGATTGATATGTATGCCCCTTTCCAGAGTGGCAACACCTGTTTTAGAGCTGGAAGAATGCAGGTATAAATGAAATAAAATTTTCACTTAGCCATATCACTTTACATTTATTGACACCGATACTTTACATTTTTTTATTTATTTATTACTCAGTATTGTAAGAGTCTTTTGTATTTCTTCAATCACTGCTCTGAGTAATTATGTAGCACATGAAGAATGAGTGTAGAAATCCAAATGTTGCAGTCCTTGGCTAGTGGACTGGACACTAGGAAGCCAGATCTACCTAGATAAATTCAAGCACCCATTTGTGAGACTTGATTCGTATTTCAGTCATATGAACCAGCTCTGCCCTATGAGCAGAAGAAAAAAGACCTACCTCTTTATCCATTTCCATGTCCAATGGCATGGCTTGTTAGATACATAACAAGAGCTCATTTTTTTAGGGATAAATATTTAAGATTTTATGGATTTATTCCTGTTGCTTGAGTATTATTGCCCTTGCAATGGAACAACAAGATGATCACCAGTTATGAAGCTATTAACTCTTACATAGCTGTATTATATTAATTTAAAAAATGGAAGACTGCGTGGAATACTCATTCCATGTATCTTTGCAATTAGTTTGACTACAGTAAAGACTTATGCCAGACTATTAATATTTTATTTATATTATGGATATGTAAGTATTTTAACTACAGAGCAGGAATAACAAAAAAATCATAGTTGAAGTGGTAGAGATAAGGTTTCACTTTATTTGCATTTTACCATTTCCTGACATCTGACCTTGTCTTGGCTGCTTTGGTATTCCTTCAGTAAAAGTAGTGGTGTTTGTTTCTGTGACCATGGAATTACGAACACAGATAACATATTTAAAGTGATATTTTTGTAGCTGAGCAGACACAAACATCACCATTGGTTTTCTATGTAACTCTTTTTAGAGTCCAAGAGGGCATAGATGTGAGCACAATAACTATCAGTAAAGCAGAAAATAGAAAAAATCTGTATATGTTGATGAGAAAGTGCTTACTCCTGGGTAATATGGGGGCATTTGAATCTCACTTAATGGGGAGTTGGGAAACTAGTTTAAACAGGTTGTAGGAAAAGTGAACTGGTAAAAAAGCTGGAGTGGATACATCTATTCTGAGGGTGTCAGTTCAGACAGCAATTTCAAAGAAAAAAAATGAAAAAGGAAGAAAATGTTCCACCAGTGGTTCCAAAATTTCCAGCAGCCAAAAACCTGGTCTGTGTGCCATGTTGGGACAGTGCATACACACTGTTTAGCATGAAAGAACCTTAATGGCACCCAGTAGTGCCCTGGGGCATTCTAAAAACAAAGCACAAGGGCAAATAACTTCATGAAGACTAAGTCTTATTCACACTTTTATGCTAAATATTTCTGAGGAAGTGTTGGGGCATGTCTCTCAAGCAATCAAGCTATTACTAAGCTGTTCTTGCTCCGACGACAGCAGTAGTAAAGAGGAAAGAAAGACAGCACCTCAAATTAAAGAAATGTTATTAGGACTTGCTCTGTTTTGCTTGTCTGCTTCAAAGTTGCACAAGTGAGTATGTTGAGTCTAGTTTCTCTCCGAGAGAGCTGGGGATAGAGGTTGCTTGGGAAGCAGCAATATGCATTGGTGTCCAATGTATTGCTGCTTTACCAGATGAGATTGGAAGGCAAGGAAGGCATGAGTTATTATTTTCTAGCATTTTCA
>NW_024525378.1:2859739-3022239 GCF_017590135.1 Pyrgilauda ruficollis | reverse complement strand
AAAGAGCCCAGCTGGATCCGTTGTTTGTAAGCAGAGAAGGACTTGTGGATGACAAGATATTTGGAGCCTGTCTTGGGCACAGTGATCATGAAATGACAGAGGTTTTGATTCTTGCAAAAGTAAGGGAGGGTGCAAGCAAAACTGCCACCTTGGGCTTCCAGACTGTAGACACTGTTCTATTTGGAACACTGGTTCGGAATGTCCCTTGAAAAGCAGTCCTGAAGAGTAAGAGTCCTGGAAGGTTGTGTGTTCCTCAAAAAGGAACTCTTAAATGTTCAGGAGGAAGCTGTCCCCAAGTTCTGAAGGATGAGTCATGGGGGAAGAAGAACAACCTGACTGAACAGAGAGCTGTGGCTAGAACTCAGGGGGGAAAAAAAAGAGTTTATCGCATTTGGAAGAAGGGGCAGGCAGCTCAGGAGGATTACAGGGATGTCTTGATATTATGCAGGGAGAAAATTAGAAGGGTCAAATCTCCCCTAGGGTTTTTCCTGCATACTGCTGTAAAAGACATAAAAAATATTTCTATGAATAAATCTGCACGAAAAGAAAAGCTAAGGAGAATCTCCCTCCTTTATTGAATGTGTTGAGCCAGGGAAGGGTGGGTTAGATTGTATACTAGGAAAAATGTCTTTACCAAAGGTGTTGTCAAGCACTAGAACAGGCCACCCAGGGAAAGGGTTGAGTCACCATCCCTGGAGGTATTTAAAAGACTTGTAGAGTTGGCATCAAAAGGCATGGTTTAGTGGTGGAATTAATGGTTGGACTGATGATCCAAAAGGTTTTTTCCAACCTAAATGATTCTACGAAAAATTCTGAAATTTCACTCCAGCTTTTCTTGGTGATACAATGGAAATTAAGCTTTAAGAAGAAATATAAAAAAGATATTGAAATCACCTGTAAGTGCAGAAGGAGGCATGTAGATTCTGAATAATCTTATTGTCATCTCATCTGTAAGTGCATTCTATGATTATTAAGGGTTGCCTATGTAATGAGACAACCCAAATTTTAACAATATTATTATTATTATTTTAATCATAATTTTACTTTTACCAAATTTTAACAGTATTATTATTATTATTATTTTAATCATAATTTTACTTTTCAAAATATTAGATAGTCCACATTTTTTAATTGCAACAATTTTGTTGTAATTAAACTCTTCCTGTAACAAACGACTGCATTATTTGTCATCACCTAAGTGAGCATTTTACATTTCATGTATGGACCTAAGCCTTTACTTTCTCTTGTAGACAAGTATATATTTTACAAGTATATATTTATACTTGTAGAAAGTATATATTTTATACTTTATTTTATTTTATTTTATTTTATTTTATTTATTTTATTTTATTTTATTTTCAATTGGTTGAACCTGCAAATCGTCTTCAGATATTTATGGTTATGATTGTGGAAATTAATTTTCCTAAATTTCCACCAATATGTAGAATATTCTGTGTCCAGGCTTTGCTGGTATAGTGTGAGAGCACAACATGCTAAATCTGATTTCTTTTTCTTGCCATAAAACAGAAGAACAAAAGAATCTTGATTTTAATTCAGATGAGAAAATGTGAAGTTGTGATATTTTATGATAAAATACATTAAAAGAGATAATGCATGAGCTCTTTTTGAAGAAAATACATCCAAAATTTAATAAAAAATAAAAATAAACTGGAATATACCTTGAATTGACTTTTTTAATTACAATAATTCTTTCAGTTTTCCTGGCAAATACACTAGAGTTTATGTGTTTTGTTAGCTTTAAATTAAATTTGGTAGAACAATAAGTGCTTTCAATTAGACCATGCAGCTTTAATGATACCAGAAGGCTTAAGCAGAAAAGGGTTAAACCTTCTCTTTCTGATTTACCTATACATCAAATAGAAAAAGCAGGTATTTGCCTTTGAAGCAAACCAGTGATAAATATCCGGTAGGTTTAGTTCAAGTAGTGTTTCCCTGAAAATTTGTGAAAATTAACTCTTAAATTTAAAGTTTATACTTTATTTTTCTGCTAGGGTCCCCCATCCTTAATTCTGTCCCTCCTGGCAATCTGCTTTCTCCACTGGCTATCCCATCTCCTCTTAGGAACAGATTCATACCTCAGCTGTACAAGATGCTGGATAAAGCAGCAATGATGTATGACTATCATTCCTTTTCTGTTTAAACACATTCTTACTCATTAGAGCACATAAATAAGTTAGGCCTAAGAGCTTTAAAGAAAGAGGGTAAAATATGCTTTCTCATCTTTCTCAACCTCATCACTCTTAATCTGTTGAACTTGTTTATTCTCATCCAATGTGCAATGTTAAGTGCATTTAGGGAAGCATTTCATGCATGGTTATTTTGTGGCGGATGTGAGAGACATCACTTTCTATGACTTAAAACTGCAAAGACGTTTATTAGAGGTTTTGGGTGTATTCTTTATCAAGCTCTCATATTTCACTGAGTCATTCTTGTTAAATTTCTTCCAGTTACGTAAGTAAGGAAAGGATGGCTATGCAGTGACATTTGCACTCTGTGTGTTGGTTTACAAGCTCTTTAATTATAACCAGTCTCTAAAGCACTTTCACATACCCTTAAATACAGCTGATCCTTTTTATATAATTTCATTTGGCTGTTAGAGTTTGGAGAATATCCAGTAAAGCACTTCAGCAAATTCAATAAAGTACATACTATAATTAATATAAAATCCAATAATGATGGTAAACTGGTCTTCCTAGAGATCAACCAGTAAGACATCATAATTTGGCTATTGGCATAAATATTTTTAGTGA
Organism: Pyrgilauda ruficollis; assembly: GCF_017590135.1. Lineage (NCBI taxonomy): Eukaryota > Metazoa > Chordata > Aves > Passeriformes > Passeridae > Pyrgilauda > Pyrgilauda ruficollis. Next base: position 3,019,468 of record NW_024525378.1, on the reverse strand, counting down.
ATTGTTTAACAACTGTGGCTTGGAATTCACCCTGACTAAAAAGATAAGGTATAAATACTATGTTGTGTATGCAAATAATATCAAGGATACTATACCTTAAATGTATGAGTAAGCATATTGCAAATTTATATTACTGCTTGTCCTCTGCTACAGATGCAGAGGATGAATTAACATGTAGTTTCAGTTCAAGGTTTAGCTTTACATTTACTTCAATAGCAAAAATGCCAGAGAGATGCACTGAGCTGCATTGTTATTCAAATATTTGTTCCAGTATTTATATTCATATGTGACTGTGCACAGAGGAAAAAGAAATGGTATCTTTCATCAGCAGCCATTAAGTAAAATCAAGCAGTTAAGGCAATTTCACTTTCTGACATATATACCCACTTAAAATATCTATTCTATATGTCAAACCAGATATTGTAAAAGTGGATTTTAATGGGAATAATGTATCTGACTTTATTTTAAGTGTACCTATCATTCTATATTTGACAGGCAGCATCACAAGGCTTTCTAACATGCAATAATTATGGCATTCTTCTCTGTAATGACCTGTCCACCCAGAAGTAACTCTAAACTAGAAGAATGAGTCTCAGTCTGAAGAGAAAAATAAACTACTCAAAATCAGCTTCTTTTCAAGATGCTTCCAATGTTATTATTCCATTAATAATGCATTTTTAGTTGTCAAAACTGATCTACATCATAGTTTTTTCCTAGATACTGTTTATTATAAATCCCTTCGTAACAATACATTATTTTGAGGTGAATAAGAAACAAAACCATTCACTGTCAAAGGGAATTAACAGTCAGGAAGCTATAGCCTTTCAGATGGGGAAATAAGAAAATTAGCATACAGAGATCTGTTTAAAAATATCAATATGTATTTGTTGGCATAAAAAAATGAACAATGTGTAGCCAGGCAGATAGATTAAAGTTACCTGAAGCATTTCCTAATTGTTCTTGTTGGCTAATTAGAGAGTAATATTTGAGCAATAACTTTTTTCTACAGTCTCTGTCAGGGTTTGTATCACACAAGATTATTATATCAAGAACCCTCTCAGGAGATCAGAATTGTTTAAATCAAACTTTGCTATTATAACAACATTTTAATCTTATCCTCAGAGCTTTTAAAATCTTATTGTTTACCAGTTACAATAAGAATCCAACCTCCACATGATGTTTAAGTGTGTTGAATAAGGGGAGACATTCCATCAGAGAGATCCCCATTGCTAGAACAGATGGGCATTGTCTCAGTACTGTTAAACAGAGTGAAGTGGAACACTTTATTTCACACATAAAGCAAACCCAGTAAAATTAGCTCTTTTCAGTGCTTTTGACACTTTGGTGGAGATCATCTCCTCTCACCTGGGGAGATGAGTATAAGACATCTGAATCAGTTTTGACTTGGGGAATTCGGTATGTAAAAACTGACATTTTATTTTTATTTGGCTTCCCACCCTGTGCCCCAGGTCCCTAGAAAAACCTGCTAAATGCTAGTGAGAAAAAAATGATGACGTTACACCTTCTTTTGTCTCACATTAAAAAAAAAAAAATCAATATTTTCATATTAATTTATATTTATTGTTTCAAGTAGAGAAGTTATGGTTTACTACTGCTCCTTAGTAATGACATCATTTACCATTTAAATCCTAGATTTCAATACATCTTTAGGAAGCTGGTCAAATGTAATTACTAATGATGAGACTCTGAGTTACAAGGAGACTGTGTTACACATAATGCAACAGGTATAAGTCATCATCAAAAACCAAATTTCAGACATTATTATGAGCCAGTCTTGATACCCCATAGTAAGAGTTGAGGTACTTTGAGAGAAAATAGCACAGAAGTCATAAACCAAAGTTCTTACTGATATATTATCAACTGGCAAGATATTTGATTGCTAATTATCTTCACAGTTCCAAAACCAAAATTCAGAAAATCTCAAAGCATTTTCTTTTGACTCTGAAAAGTGGAGGTGACAATTCACTATCCATAGTTATGGTAAAAGAATTTCAAGCATTATGTTCTCATGTGTGACCATACCTATGAATGATTTCCAGTTTTTTTGCCTGCCTCAAACCAAATTTGTACTAACTGGAAAAAAAAAAACAAAACCAAACCTAAAACCAAAAAACCAAAACCAAAGCCAAAAAACAACCCACAAAAAATAAAAACACCTCCAAAAAGCACCAAAACAACCCAACCCAAAACAACTACAAAAAACAACAACAACAACAAACAATAACAAACAATAAAGAAAAAAACTAACAAAAAAACTTCCAACTTGCATTACAACCTTTCTTGTAAGGAATACAAATAATACAAATGATAATTTCCTGCCAGTAATATCAGGTTAATTAAACATTTTTTAAATGGCAGTAAAGAAGATACAAAAAAGAAGATATCTTTCAAAAAGTTACTGCACACTGTCATAGGAGACTAATTCACTTCACAAGATTTGTTCAGCCAATCATATAAGTAACTCAAAAAAACACCCCTTTGATATAATCAGGTTATTTGCTAGAGTACTTTATACAGCTGCTTTGCCCTGCTTGTTCCATGCTTATTGTCAGAATTAGGAACAAAGACCTGACCTGTACCCAAATAGGTGTGTTTTACTTAATTCAGATGGGCAAATTTATCCCCATATCCCACTAAATTGCTTCCTTTTGTAGCCAGATACAGAAGAGACAACAGCTAAGTGAATATTTCATCTCTGTAAGCAAGTTAATTTCTGAGCTGATCCTAAATCTTCATTCAAAAAGTGTGATGTCTTAATTCAAACCACCACCAATACACTCCAATTCATTTCAGTTTCTCACCAATCAACACTCAAACTGGAGTGCTGCAGCTAGAGTCCAAATAAGTAGAAAGAAATGCCTACCTTAAAAAGAACACTGCAAAATCCTAAAGAAAAACATTTCAGTACTGTCAGCTATCATCCCAGATTCATGCCAGGATGATTAAAATGTTTATTTCCCCATTGAATTACTTTTACTTTTGTAAAAGTATCATTTGCCACAGACAGAGTCTCTGCAAGCAGCATTGCACATAGCTTATGAGCACACAACTTTCCCTTGTTTTTTTTTTTTTTTCATCCATCAATATTACTTCTGTCTGATTTAACTTTTCTTGTCTTGCATAGAGTTAGCTAATGTGCCCTCTCACAACTCCACAAAATCCATCTGGCATAAAGCAGGGTAAAAGTCCTATATTGGTGCTTCTAAAAGCTGGATCATGGGAGAGATCCCTCACAATGCCTGGCCTGCAGCTACAAGGCTCCTTTGGGGAGGTACTGAAAAAGAAGTAGCAGCAGCTGAAGCCAAGTGTGATTGGTGTATTACGTGATATCATTTTCACAAATCACAAACTTTATGTCTGTACATTTTGACATACTCTCTTGATCAAAATAACACAGAAGCAAAGAACTAAAAGCAATGCTTCTTATTATTTAGCTAATAAAAATAGAGAATCTATATAGTAGGTTTATCAGTGTACTCTAACATATTAGATTGATTAAGATATATTAGTTGAAAATCATTCAGCAGCCATTGAAAATTCTCTTGTGGATGGCAGGAAATACTAGGTTATTTTTCATCAACATTTAAAAAAATAAGTTGACAAAATCTTTTTTCTTAACTAAAAAAATATTTTCCATTCTGCACCCTGGGAAAACTTAACCATTTTCATCTTAAGATTATTCATGATTTAAAAAAATTTTGCCTGTCTTTTGACAAAATTTGATATTGCAGGAGAGAAAGTCTGCACAAGTTTTAATCCTTTCAAAGTTGTCAAAGAAATATCTGAGAAACTGCTTATGTTACTAACACTATATAGCCAACACACAAAACCCCATTTTCTTTCTTGCTATCTCCTTAAATATATTCAGACCAACTTTGTCAGCCTAAGACTCTTGCACTGTGCATCCTAACCTGAATATTTAACAGTCATCCGTGCTACTTAAAGTTTAACAATCATTTTTCCCATATACTTTTCCCAACTCAGAAAAGAGGGTTCAAGTTTGAAAGAGTGCTTTGATTTGTACAAGAGCACCATAGCCTGTTGCACACCATTCCGATCTGAGGGCTGTCACTTCTTCCAGCCATCAAGAGACTTCTGAGGAGCCAGAAACCTGTCAACTATTACTCTCTGTCAAAAAGCAAAAAGAAAATACGCATTTTGATCTGGAAATTCATCTCAGACCAGGTACATCTGCTTGCTGATGACAATTGCCTCTTCACAAGTCTACAATGTTTTTCTTGTATGGTTACATGAACCTTGTATCTGTATCAATCAAAGTGTACTCAGGTATATGACAAGATGCTGAACAAGCCTGAAGTCCCAGCTGGTTAAAAAGTTAAATAGAATGTGAAGGAGGTAAGAGTTTCTGACCAGAAAATAATTGTCTTATGGTAGAAACTGTACTACCACAGGAGGCAGAAATAAAGAGAGAAAAAAAAATCCAATCAGAACCTATTTTTCGCATACTTTACAACTAAGACATGTAGAATAAAACAACCTCCCAAATAATTACAGAAATTATAAACCTGACAAGGTAATGACAACCATTTAAAGTACAAGTATAGGGTTACCCCACAGCTAGCACTGGAAGTGAACTATGACAGGACAAAATGAGGTTGATGCCTTTAGAATATGACAGGCTAAGCAGCTGGCCTAAGAACATTTGACCAAAGAAGATCTCATCTACCCAGTATTAAGTTTTTATGACAACTGTTTCTATCAAGAAATAAACTGAACCATTTGAAGACAGGATTTAGACATCACAGTGCCAGAGCAACTAACTAGTCACAGATTTGTCTGTGTCCCAGCTTTAGTCAGTTACACATGACCTTTGAGAGGACTCTGCAGAGTTGTTGCTTCCTTCAGCTGGTAAAAGTGCCATTTTCCAGTATACATTAGCAGTATTTATCTTAACCCAACAACTTTCAAACATCTTACCAAGCAATTAGAATAACTAAGATATGACTGAATTTTTCTCTGATTTCTAATTACATCGCAAATGATGCCTAATATTTATTGAATGTATCAATGTATTTATTCTAAAATGAGTTTGTTTCAACATGCAATTTTTAATTGCAGAAAATATTTTAAAAAATTGTTTTATATTACATTTATTTCTTTTATGTGGTAGATGCTGTATTTTCAGAGCATTTTCAAAGACATAATTTTAGACTTTATAAGACTTTTAGACTTAACAAATAGTTACTAATCAATGTGTACAAACCACCTGGAAGATATGCAACACAAATATTATTAATAGGAATAGATATTCCATATGCATATTTTTGGTTCAAAGGAGAGAAACTTCAGTAGATTTTTAAGTCATAAGAAATAATTTTCTTACATATGTATGTGCAGAAAAATATTGTTGCATAGACATTTAGATTTGATATATGGGAAAACGGGCTTCATCCATACCTGCAAATCTATAAAAATTGTATTTCCTCAGCAGGGACCTTCCCCAGCTGGTCCTTGACCAGTACAGCTGGTTAAGCAGGTTTCTCCAGTGGTGCTCATTTATTCTTTGTCTGTATTTTGACCTCACAGGAAGGCAGACAGCAGCATGACTTCACATCTATTGGTTAATGGGGCTGATACTCAAGTGCTCTAGTGCCTTTTCCTCAGATCTCTTAGTTCCTTAAAGAGAACTACCACATAAGTACTGATAGCATTAAAATTGCATGTAGACTACATCCTTGTGTCAGTCCTGTTGCCTTTCTTTACCTAGTGCATTTCTATAGGTGATGCTGCTCTTTGTTGCCACCCTTCTTCCCTCTTTTGCAGCAATATCTTTTCCTGTTGGCTCAAGCAGTACTCTTGTCCACTCCAAAATAAAAAAAATAGAAAAAAAATAAGTGAGGTATAACTCAACAGGCTACTTTACAAAAATTATTTCAAAGTCACTTTTCATCTGAAACTGAAATATATTTCTGAACAGCCAAACTGCTGCATAATTTCTAAAAGTTTTGGTTCAAAGGCTTGCTTAGTATTTTTATCTGTGCTTAGTATTTTTATCAGAAGAGATACTTCTCTTCTGTCCTTAATCTCTTTTGACATCATCATTTTCTTCTTTCTCTTTTGTTGCAAAGTATTTTTTTCTTCCCTTTCTTTTTGGCACCTCAGTCATACAGCTTTTACAGCATCAAGACGAAAGGCACAATGTAACACAAGAGTGTCTTGGCACTGGTGTTTGCCTAAGGTCAGCAATAGAAGTCTCACGTTCAGAAGCAGTTAGCATGAGGATATCAAGTACCAATGGAGAATATATGCAGTTTTGGAGGAGGGCTTTGGCTAAATTAAAAATTGCTTGACTGCTGTATGACCCCAGCTCAACAGAAAGCAATGCTAATTGTGTCTAGTACTGAAAAGATCCAGCAAATGCAGAAATAAGGACAAATTAAGGGCATAATTTATGAAAAGCTAAAATCCAGAATGGCAATTGTAAATGCTGTAGTGGTCTGCTCATGTACATTGGTCTGAGCATGGTGCTAAATCACACCAAAGTTATGGGTTTGATCCTGGTACAGGCCATTCATTTAGGAGGTGGACGTCAAGATCGTTGTCAGTCCCTTCCAACTCAGAATATTCTGTGGTTCTGATAGCATCTGATATATTCATACTATGTTCATTAAATATTCTTTTTACACAACTTGATCTTTGCCTTCTTTATCAGATATATTGCTTTGCTTTCCATCAGTGGTCATATATTATTTTTCAAATAACATAGATACCCACGCCCACACTATTATTACATCTGAGCTTACCATAACTGCTGACTGTTCGGCTGCCAAAAAGATCCATATTTATATTATACAAGGCAAGGATCTCTTTAGAAAGCCAGAAAGGGGTGCCCATTCCTACCTACATGTAGGTGAGATACAGACATCATTAAAGCTAGATGTTTAGATGTAAAGTCAAGAGAGTAACAGGGTGTGGCAACACTCTCAGTTATCATATTACTTCCATTTTTTCTTCCCTGTGCCTCCCCTCTAATTCTGTAGTCAAGTCATTCAGTTCACATTTTCCTTATTTTGTCCCTGCCAGCTGTAGACTTCTGCATTTCAAGGAGTAGGCCCCCACATGGTGCCTATGGAAGCCACATGGCCATTAAGTTGTTCACTAAAATTTCAATTTTACACTTTCAAAGATTTTACTTATATTTTTCTGATGACAACGTGATGTCAGGATTGTCTTTTCTTGCCCAAGATTTTGCCATGCGATGTGAGAGGACACCAAATCAATCCAGTGTAGGTTCAAATGAATACTTGCAAATAGAGACTTGCAGCACGCCTTTGAAACAGAGATTCCAGAGACAAACAACACCCTCAGAAACCCTCCAAGATGTAAACAGAGACAGGCAAACAGGTTTTGACAGTTCTTCCAAGCAAAAAACTTCAGAAACTTACCAATATTTCAAGCTATGGGGTAGAGTATTACATAGAATAGAAACAGCTTAATCCTGGTGACCTTCTACAACCACAAGCTTTGCTGTACCAATCCATCAGCCTGTCCTCACAAGTAATTTCTAAAAGATAATGTAGTTAAATCTTAAAATAAACAAAAGTTATAGATGTTTTTTTTTCCATTTCTGGAGATGTACTTATTAATGAAACAATATCTTTATAACTGACAGACCTGGGATATTCCCAGAAAAATAAAACTGTGACCAGGATTCCATAAATCTCGAATGTGAATGATTGCAGGGCATTTCAAGTAGGGAGAACGGGCACATCACTCTTCAGCCATAGCAGTTCCAAAAATGCAGTGTCTTCATTAGAAACACTGTGTCATACAGGGATAAGGTAAAATAGACACATTTGTCTGCTGCTCAGTAAAGGTTGCAGGCAGATTAATTCATCTGCTCTCCTCTAAAGCCTTTTCTCTCTCACTGTCTGACTCCAGCAATTGAAGTGACATACTGCTAATGCAAAAAGCTTACCTTAAATGCTCCCTGCCCTTTCCCTACCAGTACCACAATCATACTGTGCCTGGGGAAATGGTCTGAAGAGAGATCTCCCATAACCACTGGTCTCAAGATCGACTAGAGATTTCAGTCAGCATGGTAAAATAGATAAAAGCTGCCAACCATGGCTGTGCAAGGCATAAGAGTCTGAGGCGCCTAGCAGAGCTACCTGAATTATGGGGAGTTTAAATGAATGACGAAATTGCTCTTTGTCATTTCAGAAAGTCTCAAAGACTGAATAAATCCTGCTGGCATCCCTTTGTCCCACCCATTAAAGGCTCTGATAAGGCAACACAACAGCAGGCTTAGAAAAGCTGGCCAATAGATGATCCTGAAGAGTTTTCCCAGTGAGTGAAGCTTGCACAGTTTCTGTCATGAATAGGAGAATATGCCAAAACAGGCTGTAGACAAGTAAGGTTCCTTTAGGGAAGAAGTGTCTGCAATAAGAAAAAAGGCATCACAAGCTCCTTCAGGTTTGTTTCCCATTTGGATTCTCAAAGTGATGACCAGGTTGCCCATCAAGGCTTCCTTTACTAAGGGTGCTGAGGGAGTTGTGCTATTATGGCCACAGTCAGACACAGCAGGGGTGGCAGAATGCACTGCATGTTCATCACCACCTGCCAAAGACCTCAGTGCTTGTTTTCCTACCCAGGATGAATAGGAAAGAAGAGAAGGAAAAAAACTTTGGGATGCAGAACTGAAGATGTAAAGGAGTAATAATGATTACAATCATATTTGAAAATGGAACTTGTGGTGCTTAACAGGAATGATGAGCTTTTGTGGTAATTTTGCCCCTTTTTTGCCAATATCTGTGCAGGAATCGTTCCTTAATTTTGTACGTCTGCTGTTTTCCAATCTGTGACAGTGATCAAGCCTACAATAACACATATACTCACATTTAAAATATTTTTTATTCAGACTTCTTGGTTTTGAGCCTCACTTCAGGGCCAAACCCCCAAAGATTGAATGAATTCATTGCAGTGAAGTAGTAAGAGATCAGATACCAAACATGGACTGCTCCAGCCCAAGTCTAGCCTCTGGTGATAAAGCCTTTGAAAAGCAAGCACACTAAGGAAATTTCCAAACATTAAAGAAATGTTCAAAGAGAATAGGTAGGTAGTGTAATCAGGCAGACATCTAGTTTTTGATTTCAGGATCTCACTTTCCTTCAGGTATCCTGCCTTTTGGAGCAGATGAAATACTAAAACAGAGAGTTTGAGTGGTTGCATTGTCCACCTGACTGTCTGAGGATGTCCATCCTGAATATTTTCATCAGTATGATTTTAATTTCAGATTTGTGCATTTCAAAGTGATTTACTGCTAAGGGAAACCACCCATTTGTGTCATAACATTAATTCCAGAGTCTGATGCCAACGTTTTGCGGATGAGCTGGAGATTCCACAGACAACACTGATACCTCAAGAGAGAAAAGAAAAGAAAATTTCTCATACACACTCAGGTGGTCCCAGATTTGCAAGATGTTCAGCTACATGTTGGTGCTAGACACAGCATGCCAGAAGCACAGCCTGGTAATTATTATGTTCTTTTTATTATGTTCTTTGAGAGCTACCTCCTCCAAACTCTCCAGATGAGCTACCTTGGAGAAGCTCACATTGCCCTGGGTTTCACACAGCCCGAGGTGTCAAAGGTTTCTTGTTGAGTAGCAAGGCCCAACTCTGCCTACACATTAATCTGGCCAAAACCACTTCTGAAGTCCCCTCACTCTTTCCTCCATCCATAGCTGAAGATGCCATAATGACGAAAAGCCGCCAAACAGGCAACTTGGATGTCAGCTGCAGAAAAACAATGATAAGATTTATCTTGTGCCTGATCTCCGCCTGCTGTGATTGGTGTATATTCTAGTGCCTGAGAAAAAGGTGTGCTACAACGGGGCTGAGTATGAGCAACACGTGTTAAGAACATATGTAAGGCTTTATATTAGATACAGCATCAGTAATTTGGTCTTCTGTGTTTTCTAACTTTTTTTTTTCTTTTCTCCTGAAAGCCTCAAATAATTTCATTCTGTAATATCCCAAAGTTATCAATGAGTGTTTTCAGAAATAAAAGCTCAAACCCATGACCTACAGGATCTTATCAGAAACAGAGATACTTGATCATCATATCCCATTTACTATTACATTTTGAGGTATATTAGATTGAGAATTTTAATCCACTTGATGTGTGCCACATTGATTTTGTATCCCTCTTAACGAGTTCTGCTGGTTTTGGCTGGGATAGAGATAATATTCTTCAGAGTAACTAGCATGGGACTAGGTTTTGGATTTGTGCTGCAAGCAGTGTTGATAATGACACGTTTTCGTTACTCTGAGCAGTGCTTTCACAGAGTAAAGGTCTCTCCTGCTCTGCTTTTCATATCACACCACCAGTGAGGAGGCTGGGGTGCATAACAAGTTGAGTGGGGATGTGGCTGGGACAGCTGACCCCAACTGTCCAAAGGGATATCCCATAGAATACAGCTGTATAAAGCTGGGGAAAGAAGAAGGAAGGAGGTATGATGACCTTTGTCTCCCCAAGTCACCATGATTTGTGGGGGAGCCCTGCTTTTCTGGAGAAGGATTAACAACTTCCAGCCCATAGGAAGGGGTAAATGGATCCTTTCTTTGCTTTGATTGCATTCGTGGCTTGCACTTTATCTTTCAAATTATCTTTATTTCAACCCATGAGTTTACTCACTTTTCCAATTCTTCCCCTATCACACTGTGGGGGGAGTGAGCGAGCAGCTGTGTGGTGCTGATTTGCTGGCTGGGATAAGACCATGACACCAATGCGTTCTGTAGCATGAAATCAAATGTTCTGTAGAAGTCTAAGTATATTGTATCAACATTATTACCTTATCAACCCAACTTGTAATCTCACAAAAATATCAAATTAGTTTGACAAGATCTATTTTCCATAAAACCACATTGATTGGCATTAATTATATTTCCCTCCTTTCATTATTAATCGAGTCTCATACCAGTCATCCCATTGTTTTCCTCAGGACTGATGTCAGGTTAACATGACTGTATTTACCCCATTTTTCTTGTTTACCCTTTTCCTGCCTTTGTTCATTTTCTTATAGACTGCTAGAAGTTCCCTATTGTTCAAATAATTATTAAAAGATTCTTTTTATAATAGATCTGAAAGATATCTTCACCGATAAATATATTTTTTTCTCCTGGTATCCTTTCAATTCCTTTACCAGGAATTGTTCTGTTTTTTCCTTGCTTCTGTATTTGTTGCAATTAAATTCTCCTTTCTTTCAACAGTTATACATGTTTTTTATTATTTTTCTAGCTGCTTTCATCTTCACTTTACTGTTGTTTGCATAACCTCTGGTTCCTTCTTTCCTCAGTTCTAACACAAGCATTTTAGAGTCTAGTGAACTGTTATCAGAAGGTTTCATATGATTATTTATTTTTTGTGACTCAATCCTTTCAAAAGATGTCCTTTCTAATTATTTTCAGCTTTAACAACTTGATCATTTGGCTAAGATTCCAATTCAATAAAATAATAATTTAATATGAAAGCCTAACTTTTTGGAGTCTGATGTCCACAGCAGATTCTGAACCCAGAATTAGGGCTGCATTTTTCCGTTAGTGTGTCTGTGGAAACAGAGTTTGGCAAAGATAGAAGCCCATGTTAAGTAGAAAGCTAGTTGAAAATAAATGATAATCAATCAGTGAGTGGAAATCTGATAGAAGCTCTAGCATTTCTAGAGGTTGCTCATACAAATTATGTTCTCAAGCACTACCTTTCCTTTATAGCCTTCCTCCTAAAGACTGGTATTTACATTTGATCTTCTCAAGTATTAAATAACCTTTCCTCTTCCTTTCCTCTATTTTTTTTCAAAAGATGATCAGTACTTGCAATTTTTACATAATTTCTTGTCAGCAAAAGGTCTTGCTCAGACAAAAGGTAAAAATCAGTCTAGATGACTTTAATCTTAAATGTCTCAGTCAGCACCCAAATCTCAGTATTACATATAGTTTTTAATTACATTGTTTTACATCAAACAGTTATCAGAATAAAACTAACACAAAAAATAAATGTAGTTCCAGGAGCTGAGATTAAAATGTGGAGTTATGGCTGTCTGTGCTCTTATCATACTGTTGGAATGATGCCTTGTCTAACTTGCAGGCTTCTGATTCCATCGATCCAGCATTGATTTAGATTTTTTCTACAGGAAAGGTGAATTCTCTTATTTGGGCCACCCTATAATCAATGTATGAGGGGTTTCTTCAGGGAGTGCAAGAGTAAAGCATTTCTAAATCATGTAAAATATAGAAAATGTCTCACACTTCCTTCCTGACTGATAGAGCCAGTAGGGGTTCAATGGCATGTGAAAGAAAGACAGCTTTTGAATCTGCTTTTTTCTTTTGTCAATACCCTAATGTTGTTAGTTTATTTTTAATTTCCAGATTTTCCTCTGTAATTTCAATTATGCTTGAGGCGATTAAGGTGTTGTCTGCTTAATTTCTAGGAGTAAGTTCCTCAGGGTGAGTATAACCCTATTACACAATACAGAAGTGGAGGCTCAGGGTAGCTTTTGCTTTGGAATGAAAAGCAGTTTGTGAATAGAGGCTCTTACTGAGCTAGGCAGCTACCTCACATAGGATTTTTGGGCTGCAATTTTTGGATTTTGACACTCAAAGCCTTCCCGTATCACTGACTTTTTGTCTTTATTTTGAGAGCTGGCATGAGGTATGAGAAAAACACTGCTTCCAATAGCAGGTACTTTTTGATATGGGTAAGAGTGATGGATTTTTTACAAAGTCCCTGTGGTTATCATCTGGCTCTTGCAACAGCTAGCCCATAACTAGGATTTGGGAAGTGATCTAGCTAAAGCTCACTACCTCTAAGTCTGGTTGTTTGGTATGAGGAAGCAGTTTGAGGAAGGATTATAACTAATATTTTCTTTTTCATGAAAGACAGTTTATGGCTTCATTGTAAACGGCAGGAAATCTAAGAGTCATGTTTCTGATAGCAAATTAACAGCAAAGGCTGTGAATCATTTTATTTCAATTGCATGAGATCACAACATTGTCCATCGTGTTTTTGAGGGTAGCTTTTCTCAGTCATTCATGTAAACATGGCAATTTCACTCCAAAATACCTCAGGTACTGCCAGGTACTCCTTTGAAATGTTTGTTAAATCAGATTATGGTGGGGCATTTAATCAGCTATGTCTCACATGTGGAACACATTACATCTGAATAAAATATACTTTACATTTCAGATGAAATTTGACAGTTTTGTTTTGATTTATAAAATCCTATTTAACTTGTGACTTATACTCTTCATAAAATCCTATTTATTATGTGATTGACTCAGCAAATGAATTCAGCCTGGGTACTTAACCAGACAGTCCTAAGGACCCTTACTTTGGGGCTCAAGGTGGAAGATTTTTAGGGCCTTTAGCTTCTGGTGGATATGCAGTAGTACATGGCCTAAAAATTCAGATTTTATAGATATACTGAAAAGCCTGTGTACTTACTGAGGCTTCCTCAGAGGTAAAGCACATGAAGTGCTGTGAGAGAAGCATAAAGCTGCTATTGTTTACATGATGCCACTGTAGATTTTTACTTTGTTTGTATGTATGTATTAATTTAATTTAATTGCATCCATACTTCATGATAGATACACACTATCACACAAAGTGAGTATGCTCTTTCACCAAATTGACATTGTTAAAAACATTTTTAAAAGAGGACCCACACACAAACTTACCCAAATGAACTTAGTCTATGGCTACATAGACTGAGACCAGACTATTTAAGTCTCACCTGAGAGATGACCTGCACACTTTAGCTTTCTTCATCTAACATCTTTAATAGCATTTCCTGTCTTTCTACCCTGAAAACTGAAGAGTTTTCAACCACTGAGTTTTTGCAAGCATACATCCAGGAATTTTCACTCACAAATTTCTTATCCAGCTTAATCAGGGTCTATGCAAAGATCCCTTGTGCCCACAGAAAGCCTTTGACCACCTGAAGAATCATTTGTGAAATTTCAGTGTCTGTATGGATGTTATTTTCAAATTACATTCTAAGAATGCAATTCTCCTTCAGAAATTTAAAAGCTGTGCCTACTATCATTTGTGAAATTCCAGTGTCTGTATGGATATTATTTTCAAATTACATTTCTAAGAATGCAATTCTCCTTCAGAAATTTAAAAGCTGTGCCTACTTGCAAATCTAAATTACAAGGAAAAAAACCAACTTTCCAAAACTTTCCAAAATGTAAATATAGGTGGAAATAAATAATCATGAACAGAGAAAATATAATCAGTAACATTGCAAAAAAACTATTGTACATCTGATTTGACTTCTTTATCACAAGAAGCAACTGCAGCCAATTCTACAATTATGTTTATGAGATTTTATGATAATTGGAAGTATGGTTTTAACTTGGTAGAAACTTCTGTACTATATTTTCAGGTTTTTTTGGGGAGAAAAGGGCATTCTTTTTAAAGTAAGACATCATAAAAACATTATTTGATCAAGCTTAAAATTACATATTTTCTGCTTTTTAAGTTAAAGTTACTACATACATGCTATTTTGTTTTAATTTTACAGAAGGAATTTCTCTGTATATGTATATACGTATATATACATACATGTATACATCTCCTTTGCTAGCATAACAAAGTAAAAAAGGTGGGGGGGGGGGGACGACTTCACAGCACAGCAATGTGTAACAGCTGCCTTCCTTTCTCTCAGAAAAGATATAAAGGATTGTTTTTCCTTTTACAGTGATCCCTTAAGTCATGGCAACCTTCTCCAGTTGCCATTAATTCGACACCCTGACAACTTAAAGACAACAGCAGCACATCAGATCTAAAAGGAATTGTGTCTAATTTTCTCTGCTAATGCATTGTATCTGCAGAACTGATACTAAAGGTAATTCTGCACATCATGTCTTGAAACCAGATACCAGGAGGGAATGATGAACAAATTGAAACCTCTTGTGGGAAAGAATTTGACCAAATCCTAGCATTCCGTAGACCATTCACATGAAATTGATAAGACTATTGTAAATCACTTCAGTGACTTTGAAGAGATGAAAGATATAGTCCTGCAATAGTAAATAAGCAATAGGAAAGGAGACATTTTATGGGAAAAAGCAAAGTTAATATTTGTGGCTTAGGGAAGATCGCAAATAACAAAATTGTGTTTTAAAATAAATATACTTTCACAGTTTTCACAGCTGTTTCTTCCTCTTTAGCTTTATTTTAACCACTGCAATTTCTACAAATGTTAATTACAAAGAAGGCTAAAAGTCATAATCTGTGCTTGGCAATGTCTTTTTTATCCAATTATGCCTCTGTCTACATTCCCATATGAGAAGGGAATTGGCTTTTTCTTTTTTAATACAGAACACGGAAAAGTATTTATAGCCTCAGTCTTGTCTCCTAAGTGAAATACAGATGAGACACCCTGAAATAAATACCACTGTGATGGCCTTTTCTGCTCTGCCTACTTTTAATCTCTTTGTAGCTTTTCAGCATAATTAAGAACAGTAGCTGTTAATTGCTTCACAGGCTGGATCCAGAAGCCAAGAGAGTGCCGAATTATTTGAGGCACACCCTACACCAGGAGCAAGGTAGTCTACAAATCATTTCATCATTAATCTAGAGGAAAGTGGGGAAGGGGCTAAAATGATGGTGCTGCTGCTCATCCTACACCCTACACCATCATGTTACAAGTCTTCAGAGATAGATTTTCTTGGCTCTAAGTTCAGAATTTAACACTGATACAAAGAAGGACTTCATATCATCAAGAATCTAAGTTTATGTGTCTGGAGTGGCTTGGGTTTTTTTCTTTCTGGGTGGAGAAGAAAGGGCAAAAAAAGATATAAGGAAGGCAATACTGGCATTCTGCATATTTAAAATACTTTCAGTGCTCTCAATAAAAGATTTCTCTGAAATTTACATTAAGTATTACAAAACTTAAAGCATGTAGCTTCTTAAAATGCAAATTAATTTAGAGAACTGCTGGGCTTAAAGTAAAACTGGTATGCAAGATTCTAGTATAGTTGAATTGGCATACACATAAGACTGTTTATTAAACAGCCAGAAAAGAAACAAGCAGGAAGTACAGCCAGGTATCTCTAACAATCACTTTCCTTCTCTGAAAACAATGAACTAAGTTTTCATTTGGTAAAAATATTTGGTTTTTTTTTAAATAAGGATCACTAATATTTTTTTGTCATAATTCTTATTTACTATTTACAAGTGAAGCCAGATTCTGTTTTTTAGCACCATATTTAATTCTCTTGGTAGTACATTACTAAAAAACCCCACAAAATTACATGTAGCCTAATGATAACTTTTACCTGGGTCATGCTTACAGTAATACATATTTTCTCTTAAGTGGTTATCATTTTCTGTAGGGGGAAAAAAAAGTCATTTCTAATTGAAACTAGTAAAATATATCTCTCAACTAATTTCTGGAGCTCAGAAATACATATTTACATTGCAAAAGGTAAAGGTCAGTTTGCTTAGATGATTCCATGGGTTTCTTAGATATCAGTTCTTCCTTTGTCTCATGTTTTCATAGTCAATCACATTACACAGTGGTTTTCAATAATATTTCTCAAAATTCCTCATGTGATTTCCCATGAAAAGGGAGGATCTAATTGGATTTTTAATCCTTAGTTAATCATGCAACACATTGCATATACTGTTTTAGGTAGAAACTGAGAAGTTCTTTCCACTGCCCTATTATAACAAGGCAAGTTTGGATGTAACCTGAAGCAGGAGAAAAATAACAAGGTAAAGTCCCAATACTGTATAGATGTTACATGAAAACAATACTCTCCTTTCTTTAAACAGCAGCCAGTGCATAGCCTTTGATGAAGCTCTGGAATAATGGAGTGCCATGGGCTATTTTCTTCTGGTTTCTATAGCTCAATACAGGGCTTGTCTCTTCTGTTTGTTTTCAGCTAATTGCCTCAAGATCTAATAAGTTAGTGATGATGTATGCTGAGCACCAGTGACCCCTTGCCAAAAGAAATATTATGTCGCACCAAAGTTTAAGGAGCTAGGTTTTTATCAGCCAAATATCTTTTCCCTAAAAGGCTCTAATTTCCACTGTGTCGGTTGTAAGTGGCGTCCATGATTGCATTGGTTTTTTTTAGATGGCTAAGACAGAAATAATACTTGAGGGGAAAAGCCACTGTGGAGGCCAAATACTAACCTACATGCGTGCTCTTACTTATTGCTGCAAGACTTGGGTATTTTTTATTGAATATTTTTATTCAGCATATCTCAAGGGAAAAAAAACCCAACACTTACTAAGTGATCAATGTAAGAGAACATTCAACTTAAATGAGATGTTTACTCAGGGTTTTCTCTTTGCATATAATTTTAATGACCTTATTTAAAATGTTACTTATGTTCCTCTTCTTAGAGCAAAGATATCCAGCAAAAGCAAAGACATTAGCAGCTATTACTAATTATATTGAAAGTTAACTTCTAGAGATAATTAATAAAATATTGTTTAGGTACCTTTTGATATAAATAACTGCATTGAATAATATTACCAAGATTTCAAGTCAAAATTAATTTTCCTTTTGAAAAATCAAGACACTGTTCCTGCAAAGTTGAGGTATATCAGGAGCAAAAACTTCCAAGGAACATTTCTTCTACTCTTCAACTTTTATTTTAATGGAAGCAACACTCTGCTGGCAAGTAACTCCTTCCCTTTGTCAACAGGAGACACTGAAAGCAGGTTGTGCCTTGAACTCAGGGTGAAGCTAAGGAATACTTGCTGGTTTGATCTAACAGTTATTTCACCCTTTTTTCTCCACTGCTTGCTTGTACACACTCTGCTGCCCCACCCTTTGCAGCAAACTCTGATGTTTGTGCAACTATGGAGCTCACTGATTTCACCTCCTGGCAGAGAACTAACTCCCCAAGGAAAGGAAAAAGACATGTATTTTCTACCATGTTAGATAGCTGAACCTGCAGGAAGGAAAGACACCAGAAGGAAAGACATTGAATATGGAAGGAGGAGTAGGCACATTTTCTAAGTTTCAGAATGCTGTGGGGCTGCACCCATACAAACCTTCATTGCTTTGGTTCTACCACCTGCACTCCCCAATGCACCATGCCTGGAACATTTTGTGCACTGGCATTGGGCCTGGTTTGGTCCAGTGGTGCCCTGTCTTAGAGAACCAATCTCTCTGAAATCTCAGGAAAAAGAAGATTTCTCATTAATGGTTGTTTCACACAACACAATGTATGGGATGTGATCCCAGTTCTTTCCTGGAAATGAAGGGATATGATCTTCTATTTTTCAATGCTCAGGTGATTGCACAGGCACAGACAGACTGCAAAGCATGACAACATGAGCAGGTCACACCCCCTGATCCAATCACATTTCGTATGAATGGTGAAATGTGCACTGCATCAGATTTGGAAGCCAAATCTGAAAATGTTTTGCCTCAGAAAGTCGATTTCGCTATTTCTGATTACCGAAATAATCTGTTACCCCACACCACATGGTATGCGGAAAAGACTCAAAACCACAGCTTCTGCACATAAATCATAGGCTTTGGTGCAGACAATCCACAAGAGGAGGAAGAAATTAAACACAGGTGCCCTACATCCTGTGTGCATGCTGATTGCTATTTGTTGCATTTGTGCCCCTTTGCAGTGGGCCAGATAATTACATGTTCCAGAAAAATGTCTACCACTGTGGGTGTAGTAGGGGGAGGAAATATGAGCCTCCAATATTACCTGAGAAAAGTAAAACCTCTCCAATATTACCTGAGAGCCTAAACTGCCAGGGAATCCCTCGAGAAGGGGCAGTTCTTGCAGGGCCCAGGGACAGGCAGCTCGATGTGAAAGCGGCTGAACTCATAAGAAAAAACAAACCTATGGATTTTGGATGGCTCTGGGGTCAGGTGGCAAACGAGAAGGAATGCTGAGACTCGATATGTTGGATTTAGGCAAGAAGCTTTTTAAGTCTTATGCCTTTTAAGGCATTGTCAAATGCTGAAGTGTCAGGAGAGAGGTCCAAGAGAAATAATAAACCAAAACATTTACATTCTAGGTGAGCTGCTAGCAAAACAAAAGCAAAAAAAGGCAATATTTTATTTAAATTCATGACTATATCAGATAGTATCAAGAGTTCTTATCTAATTTTAAATGGGAAGTAGGGAAACTTCTGGGATTTATGAATTAATATCAGGAAATTGGTTGAAACTAATGAAAAGTAATGAATAATGTATAATGAAACAACTGAGTGGCCATGACATGATAGTAACAAAGGCAAATTTGCGCACATCACAATTCTCTGCTTTACAAGGAAATAACAGAAATATATTAACTTGCATTTTCAAAATACCTAACATTGCTTTTGTATGATATTTAAACAATCAAGAGGTGAGAGGTCAGGTTCTACTTTTGGTTCGAAAATAGCTAAAAGTCAGGTATAATTGCATTTTTTTAGCAGAGAGTAGTACATTAATAGCTAGGTATCTCACACTTCTTTAACCAACAGTATTTAATATCAGTGGGAAAAGCAAACACAATAACTTGGGGGGGGGCTTTCATTTGGCGCAGGATTTTTAATCTCTTTATATACTGTGATCACTCCTACTGTATATATATATGTGTGTGTGTGTGTATATATATATATGTATATATATTTACAAACACAATTTTCAATAGAAAGGGTTAAGAAATGACATGCCAACATTTGCAAATGCCAGTGCTTTTTATATTGGTCAGAATTAGAAAAGACTTTGAGGAGCTTCACAGGGACTTATTGAAGCAAGTTAAGTCGGCAGTTTGATGGTAGTTAAGAGCCAGTATCTTCCTAATGAAAAGAAATATACTCTGGAGAGAATAATGTAAAGTCAATGAGATTGATGCATGTGCTTTACTTAAGTGCATATTTGACTGCGTTGCTGAATAAGGATGGCATTACATTCTTAAAGTTAATTCGCAGCTGTACTCATTGAATCCTGAAATCTTAACTATTAAAACTGTTCCCCATTTAGAGTAACACTGTATTTTTCCCCTTTTTTTAGGATATTATGTCATGAAAAAATTAATCTAATTAACAATTTATCGTGAAATCACAGATATGTTTTTACATAAGAAATTACTATTTTAAAAAATTGCATTTTAGAATTTTATCAGCTATTAGCTGCACTGGAAGGCCTAGAGGAATCTTCCCAAAACAGTAAAACTGATTCCAGGGTAAAAAATAAAATCCACCAAAATGTCCAATTTTCTAGAGAGCACAGTATATACACTTATATTTTCTGACATATTATTCCCTCTTGTTTTGGATTAAATGCCCAATATAGAATGTATTTCTTCCATTATTTTATGATAGTGCTAAATATGTATTGTTCCATACTTGAGAACAAGTTGGCAATATAATATACTAGCATGAAAGAAATAAAAAAAATATGTTGCATGCATGAGTCTTGATTATTTGAAACATTGTTTTGTGTAATGTGATTTAACCCCTTTTCTGATTGAGATCGTGTTTGCTATTCCCTTTGTTTAAAATATGTCTACGAATTCTATTTCTACTGCAAAAATAAATGATGAATTATTTATATATACCAATTATTTATTATCATTTATGCAAAGCTTGTCATATTATGCATGCATAAGGGGATTAAATCACTGTTAACCCATAATGCCTTTAGGGGCATTATATGATAGGCAAAAGGTTGCTTATGTTTACTATTGTAGATAAACATATACATTAAGAACATACATATTGTTTATACAAATTGCCAAGTTGAATATCAGTTCTGTTAAGAAAATGAAGTGTTTATTGAGCTATTTGGTTTCTAAATAATGATCAACTAATCTATTTAATGCACTATACTTTCTCTAGCTTGAAAATATGAGCTTTTTTCAACTAATGGTACTCAAGTTGAATTTAGTTCAAACCTGTTTAATGGAAGTAATGTAAGGACGCACCTAAATATTTTCTTTTCTTTCATTGTTTCTCCTGAGGCAGTCCCTTCATCAGCTAATGATGCATCGTTACACTTTACCACTAAAATAAGATGGTACAATCTACAAAATGTTAAAAGAATATATTTTTCTATTATTCCCAATAATCACTATGAAATATAAAGCAAATCCTTAAACAGATGGAAAGATGGATGATGTTGCTTTAAGCAGGTACAAAATGGAAGCATATTTTTGCAGTGTATGGGCCAAAATTTTGTTTAGTAGTACAGCAATAAAAGCTTTTTATGTTTTGACATCCCGCTGTAAAAAAATAAAATATATTTTTACATATTTTTATATTTGCATAGAAATATTTTTTTCAACTTCAATAGCCAAACAGATGCAAGTCTCTGATTAGGGTATTCTTGTTCTCATCTTTTCTTCTCCCTGTTTAGCAAGCAACATCTTGGTTCCTTTACCTATTCCAGTTCAACTCCCACAGCAACTTAATTTGTTTCTGTTCAGTCTGGAGCCTACAAGTCCTGAGGATTTGTTGTTTTAGCTGCTGTGGCTCTTTAAAGCCTCTCCTAAGTAGCCAGCACAAACACACAGCAGCATGTCTTGGAATTGAGAAAATAACGAGTCCTGTGGCAACAGAGCTGAGGCCAGGTGGTTAACTGATCTCGACCAACTCATCTGAGAGAAAAAGTGTAGCTGTTATCGTACGTAGATTAGGAAAAGGTCGGGTCAGACAAGCAACGTCTTTTCCTAATTTAGACAGACGAAATCAAAGGTTGCCATTGTCTTCAGCAGAGTTTCTAGCTGAACACTGCAGGCTTGATTCATGAAAACCTTTGCAAATCCTTAGATCAAACTGGGAAGAAGTCCTCCAGAAAGTAAATTCTTAAGGTTTACCGCATGCCCACCTGCTACTGTTAACCTGTCCTGAAGCCTCACGTGAGCCCTGGAGGCGAATTACATGCTACAAGCACTCTCAGGGATCCAGAGGCTTCAGCCCTGAATCCAAACCAAGCACTTTATGAAACTTAGCCCTACCAACAGCCTCTTTTTTACATGGCAGATTAGTGCTATTAAATCCTAACTTTCACTAAATGCAAGTGCAGCCTTGTTTTAGCCAGCTGCACTGAAACAACATACTTTAAGACTCTCCCCTTCTTTAGGTTGATTTGATATCAGAAAAATGTGCTGTTTTATACTGACTTATTCTGATTTATACCAATACAAGTGAGATCAAAATCAAGTCCACTGACTGTAAAAAGCCAAAGAATGTATTAAAAGAAAATGTAGTTTGAGGGCAAGTAAAATCTCTAGCTTGTTTTTTTAATTAATATTTTCTTTTGTGATATAGCCCCAGGCATCCAAATATATATTCTTCTAATCCCACTTGACCTCAACACAAATGTTTATGCCAAGGGTGTTCTCATGTTCCCAAGACTGGGGTTTAGGATAATGGATTCTACCAAAGGGCATTCTACACTTTCCTTCTTTCATTTTCACCAACCTTTCCATCCCCATTTTAATCGTGATTCTCCTCTCTTCCACAGATATGGTCATGCATAATATTCCTACAGATGCCAGACTAAGGGCCTTGCCTACCTACAATCAGTACCAATAAATACCTTTTAACTCCTAGCTACTGGGCTGAAGTAAAAGAGGTTCTGTTTGTCTGTATACATTTGGGTTCTGTGTATATGTTACTGCTATTTTATTTCTGTTGAATTTCTGGTCCATTAAATCAAACTCATTATTTAATTCAGAAAGCGTAAGAATGAAAAATTTTTAAAATTCATTTGCTGACTGAAATGACAGATTTTGAAAGAGGGAACCCTCTCTATTCTTTTTCTTCCAGCTTACGGTATGAATTTCGTAAAAGATAAATCTGAAATAACACTGATGTCAGAAGTGAGCAGACTAGAATTTCATTCTATATTAATAGAGTCAGAAAGGTACGTACGAGATTTTTGTGGACAGTTCTGATTAATTCTTTGTCTGTAAGAAATGCAGATGCATACTGAAATTACATTTATAAAATTAGTCAAATATCATGCAAAAATATTGTCACTCGTATTTATTAACCTAAATAAGCTTTCTTTGAAAATTTGACTTATGAAAATTAGTAACAAAAAATTAAGATCAAACTTCTGCACCTGCAAGTGCTTTCAAATGTTCACATTCTTATACAATAAAAAAAGCAATGCCATATTTTAGTAATATTACTATTAATTTCTTAACTTTGGTTTGAGATGTAAAAACTTTTCTGGTGCATTATTTTTTACTGTTCAAAGAAGCCAAAAAAGACCACAGTAAAGTGTATTGCTCCAAAGCAAAGTGCTTAAAAGCCTTTTAAAGTTTTGCTTAAAAGCAAAGTCCTTATTAACTTTTTGTGCCAAAGTTTACATTTAAAATTTGTTTTGTTAACACTTATGATGAAATGACATTGACAAAATGACATTCACAAACTAACATAACTTAGATTATTTTTAAGAAAGTATTTCACTGGTAAAAGAGAAAAATAAAAAGCCAATAAATGTAAAAATTAGGTTTTGTCAAATACATAGATGAAGAATTCACTATTTTATCACCTTTCTATCACTTTTCTTTTAATCATGTTCATTTAATACAATTTGTATGAGACATTTAACATCAGTATAACCAAAGTTTTTATATTTATTTGCCTTAAAAAAAAAAAATCAGCTAATCAACACTATAGATCCAGAATATGATATTGTGGTTTGTTATGATAGCTTACCTTCATGACAGCAAGCTAGTTTAAGAACTGTAGTAGGATTAATTTACTAATCCTTCTAACTCTAGGACTTAGAACTGTATTCTACTTTGCAGAAAAATGTTAGCGGCAAATTCAATAAATAACTGCAATAATTACAAATAACTACATTAACTACAAATAAAAAATAAATTCATCACCTGAAAAGAAGGTAAGGAATCAACAAACAAAAAAGTACAATTCACTCAGTCAGCAATTGCTTCTGTAATTTCTTTAAGTTATGCTTACTTGGGATTTCTGGAAATGGAGTCTACAGAGAAAGCTACTGAACTTCACATTATTTGAACTTGGGGCTATTGCTGTTTCTAACCTGCTTGTCCAAAATGGATTGCTAATAGGCACTTATCGGAAGTAGCTCCTGGATGTTTTCCCCTGAACAGGGTAAAACATCTAAATATTGTAATTTCATTCATCATTACCCTGAAATTCTTAAGAATAAACACTTTTAGGTTTTGACAGCGGATTATGGGGGAGAAATAACTTTAAAACTGTTGCAAAATAGAAACAGGTTGTAGTATGTAAAACACAATTCCCCATGCAGTCATATACACATACACTGATATTCATTCCCTGAATCCTAAAGTAATTTAAAAGGATAATTAGTGTGTAGTGCCTGAATTGGTTCCTCAGAGGGTTAGTGTCCACCCTGTTTGTCACTGTTTCTTGCCTAATCCTGCCTAATGAGGGTTTATGTTAACATGGCTAAGCACTTGCAGATATGCACTACCAAGCTAGCTAAGCTTAGAGAAGACATGCTGTTCAAATGTCACTGCCTTTGGCTATCATACTATAAGATACTGATTGTTGCTTATTATGTTTTTTATTCAAAAAGCTGCCCTTTGTACTTGTTTGTAGGCCCTTGTTGTTCTTACACAGGTAACAAGTAATGTCGGTGTTTTTCCTAGAGTTACACTTTTTAATTTCCTTATTCATTCTTTTGTTAAGAACTCTCTCAGTGGGATGAAATACTTTTGATTTATTACTTTAAAGCATTTAGAGCAACTAAGTGGAACTACACTGAAAATCACACTAATGGCAAATATGTGCATATTACACATATGTTGGGGAGCTGAGTTGTGTTTGGGCTTTTTTTTGGTTTGCTTTTTTTTTAATCAGCTTGCTGTCACCTCATGACCGTATTTCAGTATAAAATATTAGTTCTGGTTTTTCAGGCCTGAGTTAGCAGTTTTCATTTCAAAGAAAAAAATTACTTTTTTTTTTTTTTACTCTTTTTTCCTGTTTTAGAGGCTACCAGACCCTGTAGAGCATTAAACATCACAGTCAGATCTTTTCTCTCTGGCTAGTTGCGATTATCCTTTGCAGGTAGGAAGGCATCCTACTAGAGTCTGAAACGAGAGGTCAGTCTTCAGATCTGAGATTTGCTTCGAGTCGTTTTTTCATTTCAGAAAGGTGAAGATTCACTCCTGTTATAATTGCCTACATTAGCTGTTTCTACCCTGCTGCTAGAAAGCAGTCTCAGGAGTGCACCCGAGCAGCTGACTCGCATGTACTCTCCCATGCACACCATTGCCTGCCAGGTTGCCTAGGGCCAGCCTGCAGGCAGCCCATGAGCAGCCTGTTTGGGCACGTCTGGAGCAGCGCTTGGCTACCAGGTGCACCGAGTGTGGCAGGTCCTGACCACTGAGTCCCCTCCAAATGCAGCACAGATATATCAGGGAGGTCCCTGTCACCAGCTCAACACCAGGCAGGTGTCCTGGCGTGGCTGCTGGGTAACTCTTGCCTTCCAAAGGGAGAATCCTTCTGCGTGCTGAATTGCCCTGCCTAGGAATGAGCACAGTTCGTGCAGGGGGCATCCACCTGGAGTGCCATCACTGAGGGCAGAGCAAATGAGGGCAATGAGGCAACAGCACCAGAACCCCCAGACCTTTTCCCTTCCAGGGACTGGGGCTGGCTTCCTCTTGCTCAGCTCCTCCTATTCCTTGCCTTAAAACCCTGAGCAGTTCTGTTTACTGGCAGTGAAGCAGTTATCATTGTGATTCACTTAATTCATAGTGCATGGGTTTGTACATATGTGCTTAAGTCAAGCCCGTAATCCCAAAACAATTTAGCCTGAGTGCTTATATTTTCAACCAACTAAGTCTTTGGGTGTAGCACTGCTTCATACTGTAATATATAAAAATATATCTGTACTTCAGACTTTAATAGGGAACCTTGTGAAACTACAGTTTCTCATTCCTCTGCAGAGTAGCATTGTTGCGGCTGAGGTAAACAGTTGTACATGCCAACATTTTGCTTGGTTTCATCATGTGTGTCACTTAAAAATTGGCATGGCATCAGTATCAAACTAAAATTCAACCAAGGCATGCTGCAAATCCTTCTGAATCTTCCTGTTCCCTCCCAAAAATATGTTAAGAACAAAATGAAAAATGAAATATGAAAGAGAGTTCACAGATGTATTTTCTATTCTAAAACATACTAGTTACATAAAACTCAACTAAAAAGTGGGAAATATCAGTATAATTTACCAGATAATGACAATTTCAATTTCTCTATTACAATACTTTTCCTTGGCTACACTACATTCATTAAACTTGATCTTGTTTTGAGACCTGCTTGTAAAGAATTCTAGACAAAACTCCTTAAGTCATTTTTGTGGGTTGGTTTGTTTGTTTTGTTGTTGTTTGTTTCTGGGTTTTGTTTGTTTGTTTATTTTCCCCGAGGAAGAAATATTCTTGGACAACTAGTCTAAACAGAAACTCATGCTAGAATGATCCTACAGAATAACTATCTCATAGCTGACATCCCTATAATTGTTACAGTGGTAAAGAATTTCACCTTTGCAACTTTTAACAAGACAATAATAATGAGCCTGGTGCCAGCAGAACTTTCATGTTGTGTCTGATAGAACGGTGACCATGGCAGCATCTTGTTTCTGACAATGGCTTGGGGATCCTCAGAACAAGAAATGAGCCAACTCTAAGATAACTTCCATCTATGGTACCACTCATCCTCTGAAAACCAGTGGTTTGCTGAGGTAGACCTGTTAATGCAACATGTTTACAAGTCCTTCAGTCTGCTTATTTGGAATAAACTTGTCCTTTCTGAATCTCTTAATACTTTTGGCTTCCTTAGGATTGGTATTGTGGCAAAAAAAAAAAAAAAATATTTGCAGTCAGAATAAGAGCACTGCCAGAAAATTTCCAGATCTCACCCGAAAATATTTCAGTGCAATCTATAGTATTTTATAGTACAGTATTTAACATTTTAGGATGCTAGCATTGTATGTGAAAAGTAGAGTTGCTTGCCTACTAGATGGGTGTGTATGAGAGGAGGATTCAGCACATTAAAACACTTCTGGTACTCTCAGCTTCCTCAAACTGGAAGATTATTTTTAAGGAGTGAGACTATTCTTTTTTGGCTGCTGTCTGGAAACAGATGCCCACAGCAATGATTTCTACAGCTGTTTCCCAAATCGTGCATCTCAGTGTAAGGGAAGAAATAACTGGCTATATGTAAGCATGGAAATCTATTGAGAAAACTTCCCAAGAATACACCTCTACATCCTTTATATGTTATCCACTGAACATTTGGGGTTTTTTTTCAGAAGATAACTACCATGTCCCCAGTTCTTAGAGTGTTACACCTACTAGATGGAATATAGCTTCCTCAGCTGCCAGAGCACATCCCTGCTAGACAAAAGTAAGAGTCCCATTGAGCTTGCTTGGGCTAGCAGCCACATAAGCTATTTTCTGCTGTATCAGTCCTTCAGTGACTTGTAATTACTGAAAGCTGAATCCAGTCCATTTTTAATTTATTTAAATCACTTAATTTCATTATATCATAGACAAATTACAGGAACTGTTACTGTTTTGGCCACGCAAAACTGTCTGTGGCCAAGATGTACAATGCTTCTCCAATTTGTCTCCAAGGGAATTTAATTAATTGTGAAGTGGGCAATATGGCAAACACTGGAATTTGTACTAATCATTAGCTCAGTAAAAAGTTCAAATCCTGCTCCACTCATCCTGACCAGAAAGGACCAGAAGGCTGTTGCAGAACAAAGGTACAAGCTCTTTTGCAGCTGCTCCTTCTGCATTAGTGAAATTCACCGTTCTGATTTCTAGTACATAAGGTCATTTATCAGTAAAATGTGGACCAGGATTGATCCACTGGTCCAGTTTGCTTTCCAAGCATCCCAAATATAAAAGCAGTTGATTTTTGCTGTCCCACAGTGTCCCCAGCAAATCAATTTATTCCTTCGTCTTGCCACACAAAGAAGTCCCATTGGGACTACAGAGGATAAGGAGCAGGAAAAAAGAGAAAGGGCAAAAGAGGGACATACCATAATCACAAGAGGTAACCTTGGACTGTTAAAGATTATTTTAAAGCCATGATTTTTGAGTGAAAATCTATCTTTACAATGAACACTTCACACAGTAATTGACAAATTCAACAGCAATTTCACACAGTTCTAGTCATCAGTCATTTGAAATGTACAACTACAGTATTCTACTGCTAACGAGTTTTAAGTGCATAATAAGTCAATTTGATTGACAGGCCTTGACCAATAATAAAGTCAATTTTTACAGTTGAAATAAATGTTTCTACCATTGTATACATTCACTAATTTTGACTGTAGAAAAAGAATAATGTTTTAGCACCATGATAGTCATAAAACAAATATGCTATCACTTTGAGGCACATGCTCTTAAATTAAGGTTTTAAATGGTTCTCTTTAGTAAGTGGACATATGAATTTAAACCTGTCAAGGCAAACAGATTTATGCAACTAACTAAAATCTCAGACATCTACCTACCAGGTTTGCACGTGCTACTTACATAGATTATGTTCACAAATGAGTTCAGTGACTTATCTAAGAATACCGATGAAGATTGAAGGCTGTATTGAGGTCTCTTTACAACCTCATCCTGAATGTGATATATTTAATAAAGCTGAATTTCCTGGGGAAGATGAAGTATGGCAACTATGTCATGCATTCCAGTTACTTCCATGGTAGGATTCTCAGTAGCACACAGTAAGGACCGAAAACCAGACTGCTTTAGCTAGTAATTTGATCTTACATCTGACATTTTAAGCAAATAATATTGCTACTCCAGACATTCTCTTGAGTGCCAGATACAGAATAGTTAGCAAGAGCAAAACAGAGAAAGGTAGAGGAAAAGAAAATCCAGTAGTGTTATCAGCTTTAATGTGATTTAACCATTCCTCAAAGCCTGAGTCTGGATTTCTTCTTTACTAGTTTTCACAAAAAACCCCAAAAATAAACAAACAAACAAAAAACACCCAAAAACCCAGGATACTAATTTTCAAGATATGTTAAACACATAATAAAGGAAAGCAGACAGGTTTAATTAAGATGTCTGACCAAGAAAGTTGATGACATCCTAAAGATCTACAAGTACATGGAAATTTAATTCTGACACGACTCTTGCCATAGTTATCATTTTTGAATGTAACTGGAAAATTTCCAATAAAACACATTTTGATGCTACACTAAGGCACTTTAGTCCCAATACTGTTTCCAATTTTCCTTTAAGGAATACACAAACAGATTACTTTTGTTCAACTTCACTAGTGCTGAATTAAAATATAATTTAACACCAATATTTTGTTTTGAATCTTTCTCCTTGAGGACTGTATACTTGATCCAGTAAACAGATTTCAGACAGAAAACTCTGACCTCACGTAAAGGACATGAACACGGGAATAATACAAAGATAAATTTCAGTGTAACATAGAAATAAATATTACTCAACAAAAATGGTGTGAGTACTTAGGAGTTACTATTTGGGTGCTGTTTGCCAAATATTCTTCCAAGTTCTGAGTTTTCATGGTAGACATTCTCCATTCTCGTCACCAATTTGCCGCTTTTGATGGGACATTCTTTTCCATTCCAAATTATTTTATGTGGTTCATCACAGAGTTTTTACAGATTAAAAATCACTTCAAGGGGATGGAACTAAGAGGACACGAAAGTATTGCAAAGTAGGAAAAAACATTTTGTACTTTGTGGTTAAGTTAAAGCATCTTGTCTTAAAATACAGTGAATAAGGGTCCTGAATCATTGGTGTAGAAGATCAGGATATTTTCTTCACAGTACTTTTAAAAGAAATCTGTAATAAGGTGAAACAAATATTTCAGCATCTTGTGCTTGTGACCACAGATTCTATGTTCAGAGTGACATTTTCCAAAGCAGAAAGTAGAGTCATATTCCTGCCTCTTACCAGAAGGAGGTTTGGCACTCCAAATATTTATTATTTATTCAAAATAAGCACACTCAAAATCATCATTATAAGCTGATGGGTGCTGTGACCATAAAAAGCACACAGAAATTCAGGACAGAAGTATATGTACCTATGTATGCATGGTTCCTAAATAAAAGAAACAAACTAATATAAAGTATTTCTAATTTTCAAGTATATTAACTGGAAGTAATAATGTCATCTTTTAAGTGGGAAAATCTAATAAAATATACATTCAGGATATATTATAGGTACTCAGTGTGTATTTAAAAATGCACATGTTAGGTATTAAGCTACATACTTCAGCACACACAATAAAGTATACAAATTTTAGGTTTAATTAAGAATATATGTTTCTACTCCTATTATTTTGTGACATTTTGCACTGAAAGACCTCATTGTCAGAGATAACATAAGTGTAATCTTTCTGCACCTCATCAACATTGTCTTTTAGTCATTCTCCGGAGTGAAAATTGATTGGGCAAGAGGTCAATTCACTTTCAGTTCCCATTCGATGCTGGGGCACTTAGCTAACTGTGACCAATTAAATTATATTTTCTGTGAGAAAATGTTTTTTTACAGGAACCCTTTCCAGCTATTGAATTGTTACTAAATTCATGTTAAGTTCTGAAAACCCATCAGATAGCAGAATTCTGTTAATTTAACCTGAAAGCCCAAAGATTTTGTTTCACAGAATAAGTAATATAAAATAAAAACATGCTTAGCTGTTATTTCTTACTGTGATATTCCCACCTTCTGACTGCATAAAATAAATCTGGAGATCTGAGAAGAAATCACAATCTAAATCACCTAATCTCAACTGACCATGTTGAAATCAGTGTGGGATGGATTCACAGGCCTTGAAATAAGTCTTGCAATGAAATACTTACAGATCAGAATCTGTTTAAGTAGACCAGACTTAAGAACACAACTAATCCTTGGCTGCAAGCATCTGTACAAGGAGAAGATATCTGATATTAGGGGCTCTTTGGTTAAACAGTGCCCTCTTAAGAATACAATGTAACGGAAAAAAAAAAAAAAAAACCAGCAAAAACAAACCAAAACCGAAAAAGGAAATAGGCAAATTTATAAAAAATGTGAGCAACTGCAACAAGAACAACTTGCTAGGATGTGAAGATGTTTCTCCACCTCCTAAAGAGGAGGGTCTGTAATCCCCAGCAAGTCATAAGTCTCCTGGCAGAGCCTGGGCAGATGTGGCACAGATCCAAACCTCAGCCTCAGAAATCCATATTCACCTTCCAGCCATCGGTGATGTTAACTGGCTGTCTCTGTGCCTGACTGGAAAGTTCACTGGGAGAAGCACCCAGAAATTGCCCCATCGGAGAAGGAGGCGTGCGTGTGCAGGCGTGGTGTGACACAGACCCAGAGAGCAGCAGTTGCCCTGTGCCACCAAGCAAGTGTGCAGGGACTTTGCTGGGTCCCACGCCATGACAGCACATGTATGCCCCCTTCCTAAAGAAGGGTAATGCCTGTACCATCACCTCCCTTTCTGTATATCCCTTAGAGGCTGAAGTGGTTGAGACTCAGTCAGTATCCTCCATCTGAAAAGATAAAGAGGCACAGCTCTCCTCTCCCAGGAGACTGCATTAACCACAAGCCACACAGCTGGGAAAGGAGGAGGCTGCTCCTGTTGAAACCCTATGTCAGCAGAGGAAAGAATGCAATATATCCAAGGAAGATGTAAGAGGGAGTGCAAGAGGGAACATGACTCTGTGGCCTAGTGCCTACAGCACTCATCTGGGAGTGGGCAGACCTAGATTCCACTCCTCGCTTCAAGAACAGCTTCTGTATTTTTATATTAAAGAGTTATTGGTTTTGGATACCCTGAGGCTGAGCTGATGAGGTTATTGAACCCAAATCTCACGCATTCCAGGTGAGTTCCAATGAGCAAAACAACAAAGTGTTATAGAAATGATAACTGCCATTTCAGATAGACTAAAAAAAAAAAAAAAAAAGTGGTGTATGACTCCTTGAAGGAGCAGACTTTGGCACTGATTGTTGTGAGGGAGCCCAGCTCCAGAGCCTGTGGCTGCCTCCTCAGGTCCTGAGACCAGGAGGCACAGCCAGCTTTCCTCCACAGAGCTGTGCACACCACCTCCCTCCCTGCCTCCCTCTGACAGAGTGGTTGCATCCCAGATTCTTACTGGAAAATCTCCTCACTATTTGCTGCCTCCAGAATGGTGCCTTGGGGACTATTTGGAAGAGTATCAGCTGGCCTGGTCAAACTCATGCCAGGGCAAACCCAAAGACAAACACTGCAGATGATGGCATTCCAGTGCTCAACCCCATGCCCTGGTCTGATTTAGTTTGTCAGAGGAACTTTATTAACAAAACAGTAGCTCGGGGTAGCAGTGGAGCCAGAAAACCTAATCCAAATTCCCTGTCATCATTCAGGTGCGAGATACGTGCCTTTATGGCTAGTTTTACCACATGCACTGGCAAGCCAGTGGTTAACCATACTGAGTTAGTTTTATTTCCAGTGGTTTTCATGCTCAATAAAATTTTCTTTTACACAAGAATGTTCTCTTTTTTGGGTTATTCCCATTCAAAATCATAAAACCAGTTATTTTTGTAAAAGTAGTGAAAACACTCCAAGTGTATGCACAGTAACCCACAATTCTCAGGTGGCAAAACTCAGTCAAGTTTCCACCTCACACAAATGGCTTTTGCAAGTGTCTCCTGATAATGGAGTCCTTGTGAGCTCTTACTGAACCTTTTTCTTATGATATAGAGTTGTTTTTCTAAGGGCTCTGTTGTTATTCAGAAAAGAAAAGATGGAATCAAATGTTCAAGCTTACTTTAAAAATATGAGCAAATATTATGATAAATAAAGAAGGAATATTAAAGTTAAAATTATTCACTGCACTGAGGGGGCAATTTTCCTGTTAGCACTGAACACGTATTGGGAGTTTCATGTTGGCAGCCCACTGAGGGAAACTTAGCCAGCAATTACTTTATTTCCGTCTGGAAAGGGGAGAATTATGAGGCAGCAGTTAACTGGCAAAATATCTGTGAAAATCAGGGCTGGAACAGCTGACGTGAAATTAATAATTCTTAGCAATGCTTGAGAGAGCCAGCACATAGAGTATACAGTACTTATGAATAAATTTCATCTGGAAACAAAATCTTGTCATTCACTCTTAAAATGGACTGAAATATCTTTCAGTCTGTTTCTTTAGTGTTTCAGAATTTGCTTTCAAGTTAATTAACTAACTACCATGCAAAAGGCTAGCTACGTGTTTGACTGGTGTCTCCTAGAGCCTGCTGAACAGATGCACTGGAACAAGAAAAAAAAAAAAAAAAGGTAGACACACTAAGTCAAAGAATTTTAGACATAACCAAAAAAGCACCAAAAGTGGTTTCCAAGGAAAAAGAAAAAAAAATCCACTTTTTATTTTTATACATTGTGACACAAAGTACAGTGACATAGAGACATGCTTACATACTACTTGTAGGACTCCATTCTACTTCTTTCTGATTATAAATAATTTTCTCCCATTTTTGACCTTTCTTCACATAATTCAAAAGCAACTTACTTCTTTGAGCAGTATTCAGTTTTAACTGTGTAATGTCTACAGATCATTCTGAGCAAAAGCATTACCCTGAAGAATTGCAGGAATTTAAAGGAACTCATTGTGAATTATTTGTTTTTAAAAAGGCAATAGAAATTATAACTATTAAAATTAGATTAACCTCTTATTTTTTCAGTACCTGTATTACTGCTGTATTACTTATAAGAAGTATTCAACACTTTTTTATCTATTTACCAAAGATTTGCAGCCCTAAATTTGCAAAGCACCATCGTTACAAAATTAAGGTTGTTTTATTTATTCCAGGTATTTAAAACTGAGCTCTACTTCTTTTCTTCTAGCATCATCTTTGTATTTTAAGATTTTATTCACTATTGTCTGCTCATTATAGTAAATATGTTTCATGTAATAAAATCTATAGTGGGTTATAGCAAGTGTTTCTCTTAAGCCACTTGGAGTCTGACTGCCGACAGTAATACACCCTTAGGGGTGAAATAAGTACAAGAAATAAAACAGAAGAAGTAATATTTTTCTCACTCACTTTTCTGATGTTTTTTGGATTTTTTTGGGTTCTTTTGCTTTTGGTTGGTTGCTTGGTTGATTATCTTTGGTTTTTTTTTTTTTTTTTTTTTTTTTTTTTTTTTTTTTTTTTTCCTCTGGATTTGTCCTTTTTGAACCTATTAATGCTTTTTGCATTCCTGGCATCCCATAACAATAATCTGCTTGAGAAGAGAATAGCTGGAATGATCCTCATCAGCAACTATTTAATACCAGCCTCAATATTCAAAAGAATGGGGGAGGAAGATCCTATGGGCTGAGTCTGCACATGGAAATCAAAGAATGAGGAAGGACTAGCTGGAAACAGTTACGACTTTCCACATAGCACTTTCACTCAGTGAAAGGGCTCAGTGGGGTAGATGGGACCCAATCTGCTTCCCCAGCTGCAGTCTGAACAGTTTTCCTGACAGCCCAGCAGGATTTTTCTCTACTCAGTGAGGAACATTTTCTAGGGAGACCCATCACACTTGATTCCCTCTAGCATTTGGGGGGATCATTGAATCCTTGCTTGAGCTGGATAACCAGCACTATTCTTTGTCTCTGCTTCCTTCTGATGAATCTGTTTTCCAGCCTCATAAATCTCCTGTAGGCCTACTGTTCCCCTCTATAACAGTCCAACAGTAAATATCCTTTACTTCAAGCACATCTTGCTCCCTGCTTGTCAGCAGTCAAGGCAATCCTCTCTCCCCATTAAGAGAGACTAGAAAGCAGCATGGCTCATGGACATCCTGCCTGCTCTTGAAGCTAATGACACCAGAACACTAAAGGAAGGAATGAAAGAAAGCCCTGTCAAGAACATATCTATAGCATAGGAAAAGGAGTTCTTGCCTGTCTCACTAATTGCTTTACACATGCTCATGATTCCTTCACAGAAAGATGGGAAGCTAAATGAGGGAAGTAGATCAGTTCCATGAGTAATAGTAGACATCATAATGGCAGAGCTTTATTTGTAACATTTTTCCATCAATGCTAGGCAAATTTCACCATTAGGTGAAAGGCCATGTCCAAACTAATGGCATAACATAATTTGGGTCTGTTGGCAAAAGGAAAAGTGTAGGGATGATCATGATATGAAGCAGCTTCTAAAATCTGACAGACTGACTACTATGATGCTTCACACCCATATAAGACTGCAACATAGAAAAGAAGGACTATCTTTCAATGCAGAAACCACAGAACATCTGAAAAAAATTATCCCACAGCTAGTGAAGAATGGCAGAATTTATTTTGCACGCTCATAGTTTAACTTGTAGTTAAACCGTTAAACACATCTCAAATCTTGAAGTGAAAATGAGTTCAAGGATGCAAATTCATAGATGATAGATTCTCTGTGGCAATTGAGGTCTGGGAGGGACCTCTGATTCAGAAAGTTTTTGCCCATTTGATTACAGGGTCATATACAAGATGGTAAGAGAAGGATGTCCAGTTCCTTTCTACTGCTCCACCATTTGCAGAAAGAATACTGTAATACCTGTACCTGTGGTGCTGCCAGTCTCATGCTCTTACACTCTTTAAAGCTCATTCACCTATTGACAGCAAAAAGCCTTCTCACCTGGGTGAAGGAAGCTCATGTTCTGACATCCAGAAGTATCTTCTAGTCTCATTTGGGTATTTAAATCTAAGACATATCAGCGGACAATTCACTGGGAATTTCCAGCATGGATTCAAACACCAAGGAACTGTTATAAATCAGGAGGTCATTGTCATTGTAGTGCCAATAAGAACTATCTTGCAAACTTCTGAGCTCTAACAGCTTAAACACAAATTTTCAGTGTAACAGTTGAAGAATTACGTCCACAGACATTCAGAACAATAACAAAGAGTCAGAAAGAAAAAGGTCTCTAGCTCTTATTCTCATTTTTAAAAGGAGCTTTATGCACACAGTTAGACCTTTCATGTGAACACCTGAGCAATCTACCTTGTCTCTGCCTTGGAGCAGGACGTTGGACTTGATGGCCTCCAGAGGTCTCTTCCAACTTAATTCCTCAATTCTGTGATTCTGTTTTCACAAAGTTTTCAGAAATCTGCAACCTCCTCCCTTCACTGGCACCACATTCTGCAAAGTATTCTTTCTTCACCAATCACTCACTTCAGTCCTTTCTGTTTGTCAGACAACTCCATCCCTAGAGCTGCACAGATATTCTAAAGCAAATTTTCACGACTGCCTTGTTGTCCATATTTGTCCACCTGCAAGGAGTCAATTAATTCAATAAACAATAGACAACTAAGCCAAATCCATGACCAAAAGGAGAAATAACATCCAGGAGCCACTGAGTAAAAATTTCCTATAGATGTTTTTTAAAGAAGAGGTTAGAGAAACCTTCCTTTTTGGACATCTCTTGCTCACCCTGTTACTTGGAGAATTATCCCATTTGTGGTTAATCTGAAGGAAGCTGGTAAGAAAACGAGAGTCATATATGACCACCACATCATTCCAGAGAGAGAAAGTGAACCTCACTTGATTTCCTGAAATATTCTATTTGCCATGACAGCTACAGGGTCACTCCACCTGTGTGTGAGAGCAGGAAATCAGGGGAAGAAAAAAGAAGGAAAGAAAATTTGAAGTAGTAAAAATGTACTTTCAAGGTGCAGAAATCTCTATCTAGCAAAAATTCAATGAAGGCTTATAGCTGTAACAAACTTATTGAAGGAGAGTAATAACATGCAGTTCTGTAACCACAAGAATGTTGTGATCATGGTGCCTGTATGAAGCTCTTTTCTCTCAACATCCTTTTGCTGAACAAGCAGAGGTTCTGACAGGGATAGTCACACATACACATCCTCTTGTACTGGCAGATGGTTTGATTTTATGAACTACCTACCCACAAAATATCTCACAAATAACTTGCTTGCCATGTATCTGAGTCAGTGAGATGACCAACCGGTAAGAGAGGTCTTTGCCTGCTATGCTTAAATTTTCAGGAGAGGGAAGTGATTAGCTTAGTCCTATAACAAGCATTTGAGTGCAGCCTTTAATCCCTGCCAAGACCAATAGTTCATGTTGCTTCGTAAAAGGACATTCTGTAGTGACCCAAAGACCTGCAATGATGGAGAAATTTGTGTGGCTTCCATGTCAGGCCATTGATTTTTGTTATGCCTTCCACCACCAGATTAAAGAGCTCATTTGTACCCATTCCTTGTTTCTCTTCATGAATGAAACATCATAATCAAGTCACATCTCAACCTTCTCTTTCTTGAGCAATAAAATTATTTGTGCAAATCTTTTCTGAATCATCTCCAATTTCAATAGTCTTCTAAAAATTGCCACTTTTCTGCAGTATGCAGGATTTTAATAGGAGGTTTAAGCAGTGCCAGATGCAAACAATTTCTTGTGCTACTTGCTCTTTACCTGTTCACATGGCCTATAATGACAGTAACCCCTTTTTTCCCAGCAATACACTGGAGTTCACATTGAGTGACATCTATACTACAAGTCCTTGCTCTAGGTCAGGATTGTTACTTTCCAGGGCATAGTACCTATTTTTCTATGGAAGATCAATAGAAGTGATCTATTTTTCAATAGAAGTGAATGCATAGCAGTGAATAGAGATGCATTGGAACCCTTTCTGATGAGGGTAACTGCTTTTTTCTTTTCCAATAATATTAGGTTTTTTTGCTGAATTAATTTTTTTTAAAGTTGCATTTATCTCATAAAAAGTGCTGGAAAATATGCTAATTTGGTCCTAAGAATTCAAAGCTTTGAGCTTCCCTCACTATAGCACAGTCAAAAAAGTGGTACATTTGAGGGGCACATATCAAGTGCCACAAGGGTGTGGGAACTCCAGAGATCCAAAAGATCTTTTCCTTGCTAAATTGTCCAGATCAAGGAAGGCTAGATTTCAAAAAACCCATAGTGAATGCTCCACCTATTTCTTTTTGGTGCAGAGAACCTAAAGCAGCCTTCACAGCCCAGTCCTTCTCACAGCCAGCTGTGCAGCAGCAGGACTCAGAACAGCTGAAAAGTGAGAGCGTTGACTCACGTTGTGTATGGTGCTGCTTGAAGGTGTATGGTGGCCTTGAAGCCATGAGTGAGGGTGAGGACGTGCACTGGCATGTGTTTACAAAATACTGTCTGCTTATAGGAAATCTGTTGTACTGTAGATTGATTTGCTTTTAAGGAATTATATAGATATATTTTTTTAAATGTTAAATATTAAATTAAGTGTTGGATTTAGGCATAAAGAGGGAGCTAAAGAATTAACTGCTATTTATATGTTTCTTCCTAAACAAACGTGGTGGATTTATTACTGATTTTGAAGAATTCTTGGCTATTTTTATCAATTAGTTACTCTTATCTCACGTTAAGTTAATTACATGTAAGCGCACTGTTGTGCCCATCAGAAGCTTCACATGTGCAATCCATGGGCAACAAATAATGGTAATGGCAACTAGCTTTGCTGCTCAGCTATTCTCTAACTGGAGCAGGGAACTGAAAGACTATAAACATAAGAGACCTTCTGTGGCCCTGCTCAGGATTTTGATTATATTTTGGAGTCAGTAATTAGAGCAGGTTTTCCATTTACTTTGATTTGGACTGATCATACCACAAGTGATTTCAGAAAAAGAGTCAGTAATGTGCATGCAAAAGAAGTTGCCACAGTTCTGGTCCCTTTTACTGGATGCACAAACAAAACAAATTGTTACAAAGAAGCTGCTTCAATTTTATTAACAGTAAACATAAACAGTTAAACCAGAACAATGCTGTAAAAGTTTGTGTCAGGTAGATGACCCACTGCTGCTTATTGCTTGTTTCAATGTAACAGGGGGGAAAAAAAAAAAAAAAGTAGAAAGATAGAGTGGGTCAGACCGGATTTTTTACTTTGTCTTTTTTTTCACACTTGCATAATTCAGTTGCTATATGTAACAGCATGCAATGGATCAGGATGTGATTAACAAGGCACATAGTGTGTTCACATCAGGAAATATTTGTTAGCTTCCTAAAAGGAACTGTATATTTCTATTTTTATTAAGTTTGTGATTATGTAGTATTAGGCATAGGAGATTGACTATTATTGCAGTTTCCAAATTCCAAACCCCACTCGTCTTCTAATTGTTTTCCCCTGATAATGAGTAGCATTCTTATGCCTAATACTTTATATTTGCAAGTTTAACAAGCTCTCACAATGGTCTCTCTGTGCTAACATCTCTATTAAAAAGATAAAAAATCTGAAGAACGATGCTTAAAGAAAGAAGTTTTGAGCTTTAATGTCTTCAACTACATGTTTCAATCATTCTTTGGTTCTAAAATATGTGATCTGCCTTTTTTCAAATGCTCTCACTTGTCTGTATTGATAAGGAAGTCAGTGGGATATAAGAATACCAGAACTTCGGAAATTATGGCAGTCATACAGGTAAGTGATAGATTTGGATATGTAACTTGCAGAAATTGTTTTTACTTTTTTTGGTTTTCTAAATGTCTTGCCTCAGGGAGAGATAAATCAGTGATTTAGGGGCCATGAGTTACACTCTTCATGCCCCTTGCTTTGAGTATCAACTTCACAAATACTTGACTGTTTGTCTTGACACTCATGTCCAAGTGCCACGGCATCTTTCTTTTTTTTTTTTTTTTTTTTCTCTTCTTCTTACTGCATTCATTTGAATTGTTGTCATGGGTTTGGAGGGGGCAATGGACAGGGTTTTTGTGCAGCTGAAGAATTTCTCTTTCACTTTAAAGGCAAAGCAGCATTTAAGTAAGAAACTGGCATTAAGCTGATGCTTACAGAACTCCTGTTGTCATGTTGTCCAACAAATCAGTAGATCTAAACTACAAGGAATAGGTTTGCTATTGCTTTTATCAATGAAAAATTATGGCATCAAACCAAAAGTTGCTGGAATCTATCTGAACTGTTATTTAACCCTCAGTCAAATTAAGTTCAACAAACTATAATTAATTTTATAATTATATTTCTGTGGATGTGGCTGCAATCTGACTGGGAAAAAAAAATCCCAGCAAAGTGCAAGTAAAGGTTTTCAAACTCTGCAGCTCCAGGCAGTCATGGAACCCTTTTTCCCAGGGAAGTGGCTGGAGGCTGGGGCAGGGTCTGCTTCAGTGCTCCCTCTGCTGCCCTGCTCCTGGCTGAGGCAGTGGGATGAGCTCTGCCCAGATGGACCTGGGAAAGCTTCCAGCAGTCCTGGCTCTGGGCTCACAGGGAGCCCACTGGCCATCCTTACTTGTAATTCTAAAAGAAAAATGAGTATTTAGCAAACAGCTTTGCTGTACTAAGGGATCAACAACTTAAAATGTTCACAGATTTCTTAAATAAGAACAACAGGGAAGCAGGGATAGGAAATATTACTTTTTCTTGAAATGATTATTCTTTCCATAGGCTGAGAACAGAATAAGTAAATGGTCAACCTTTTGTACTCTTCCAGCATAAGGAGACCTCTAAGCAGATCTCTAGGCTGTCCATGCAGAATTGCTGAGGGTGATTCTCTAAGGAAGTTAACAGATCATTATATGAAGGTATATTCCTAATATGTCTGAATAAACTTTTAATAAATGTATTATGTAGCTCAACATTTTGTACTTACAAGTACAAAATTTTGTGCAAAAGCACAAAATATTTCAAAAATTAAGTTGGTTTATTGGCTTATGCAGACTGGATAAGTATTTGAATCTTGGTTCACTAGTTTTCTGAAGAACAGCATTTTGTACCCTGTGTGTAGTAACAAAAAATCTTTTGATTTTTTAAAAGAGTTTTTGTTCTCAATTCGCCTTTGCCTTTGGATAAAATCAAGGAATCTCTAAAGGTGTTTAAAAACATAAATATTTTGCAATTAATCTTTGGTTTAAATATCTAAAATTTATAATAAGTTTACTCATGACTGAGAGAAAAGGTTCAGGATGATGGCTCAAATGTGTGTGTACATATATATACATACACACTCTATTTTAGCCAATTACATGGAAGTATATACACATGCATATATATATATGCATGCATGTGTATGTATATACATATTATAGATATAGATACATATTTAATGGTCATATTTTTAAAGATTCATATAATTTGGATTTCCTTCCTTCATTGCTGTTTGCTGTGCTGGTGAGCCTGCACAACTGCTCTACATTCTGCAATGGATAACACAGGACACAAGTCTGCTCTTACACATCAACAATGGTTTCTTTTTTTTTTTTTTCATTCCTCTTTTTTAATTCCACAAAGAATGCTGCCTTCAGTCAAAACCTTTAATCCTCGTGTTCTATAGTGTTTATGGCAAGAAGTGAGGTCTATTTAGAGAGGCATTTCAATTCCCCCTCAGGCCAAAAGGAAAACATGTTATTTCTAATGCCAGCACTGTGGCCTCATATGCTAGGAAACTAGTGACATTTTGACATAGTCAGGGACAGTTCTGAATTACGTGGTGCTGCTGTTCATAACATAAACTGGAGCTTAAGCACTTAGAGAGCTTTCTCTATATCTGTAACCTTGTTTCTTTGCCAGACAAGTGACTGTCTGCAGGGAATGCAGCAACACTGATGTAGTACTCGAGCTAGGCTGCGCAGTGTGTTTTCTGGGTTACTCCATTGCTGTGTACCAGCCCTGGCCAACTTCATCATCTGAGCAATTCAAATGCAGCTGCCGTGCTGGGAGTACATCACATACTGGCTCAAGGGCTCAACCACCAACCGTACGGCATTCCAGCCAAAAGTGGTCAGTGAGTGCTGCACTGCACTTGCAACCCAAAAAAATGCCTGGCCTGGCCTGGCCCCAAGCTCAGGGGGAAAGAATGTGTGAAGAAGCACTGCCATGTTCTGGCTGTGAGACTCCCATTTCTAATCTCTTCTGGAGATTTTGTTTTACAGCAAATAAGAAGATTTTGGTGTGCAAGCTCAGGGGATCAAAATGTTGTTGAAGAACTTGCGTCGTTTTTCTGTACATAACATGAAAAAACACCTTAGTATGGACACAGCAACATATTCACAGATTGCATTCCCCTGTTGCATTGACAATATTTACTGCTACCAATGCACTGCTCCCTTTTTACACATGCCTTAGCTGTAGAGTGTTCTTTTAATTTTTTCCTTTATATTCTGACCTTGAGGTAATTTGGTGGATGAAAAAATACCTTCCTTTCTTTTCACAGCTTTTACTGTCTGAAAATCTTTGTACAACACTGGATCCCTAAACCTGTTAAGACAATTTGTTTAGAAAATATAAATACCTCTCAGTAAGTTTCGTGTATATTGAATTTATACAAATATTGTATCTGGATACCAGCAACAGTCATTGCATCTCCTGGAATACTTCACTGGGCTTTCATTTCCTAGGCAACCCAAAAATCTCTGTATGATGTCCATTGTATTTGAAAGCAAGAATGGACTACACAATCTGTTGGACTGCAGCATCTTGAAATTTCCTAACCTTAATCTTAATATTTTTATTTTAGTGAAAAAAAATAAAATAGCAGCAAATCACATACATTTTATCCTAAGCATACAGCAGGTCCAGCAGACTTCACAGTTCATTGAATACCTTTAAGGACCTGGGGGCAATTGTCTAAGTAGTCATTAAGTAGATACACTGCTTTGATATTGTAAATGAAACCTCATCTTTGAACAGGATAAATTTCTTCAAAATATATTATGGCAAACACCAGTTCCTCTACGAACATGGTGCTGTAGCCAAGGCAGCCAAGACCAGTTCCTCACTGCAAACACACTACAAATAAACACAGGCAGAGAGAAATGAGGTAAGAAAGTAAGTTTTTATTTACGGACAAGGACCTTGGATTACTTATATGACCTGATAATTCTGGGGAGTAAACTCCACTTAGTGGCAGGAATAAAAATTCCAGTTTTGTTTGGGGGTGCCGGGGTGGGGGGTGGGGTAAAATGGTTTTTTTTGTTTCTTTGCCCACTTCGCTCTGATTTTGATGAAAAGTAATAAAACTGCATAGTAATGGAGGATGATAATCTATATTCTGCAGGAAATGGGTACACACAAAAAAATAGCAAGGCAGGCAAAGCTAAAATGACCATCCTCTTATACAGGTTTAAATCGTGCACTTCTATAGGTATATATGATTTATACCAGTATTAATATTTTTTTCTTCCCCTTGATATACTAATTTTGATTATATTTTCAGATATTTTAAAAGCATTTCTGAAATACAACTATTTCATATGATATTTTGATGAGACTAGATTAAATTACCATATTTCAAATGTACCAAAGTATGTCCAAATATTTGCTGCTGTTCTAGTCAAAATATATAATTGACTGAAAGAAATTCCTTGATATTATTGCCGTTTTCCTGACTTAGTGTCTCAGTAGAAAATGTCGTTTGATTTTTGATATGCAATGAAATTTTTTGCTCTTTTTTACATGCAATGTCTTGTTATCAAAAAGCCTGGACATAATCATTTGGCAGTTCGTTTTTTTTCCCTACATAAATGGGACAGAAATCATACACCAAGTTTTCCTCCCCATCCATTAAATTTAAATTTTGGAGGGTTCAATCACTTTAATTTTTAATATAGTAGTACCATAATTCAGCTCTGCATTTTATAAAAATGCCTGTGTTAAGTATTGTAATATTTATTCTTTTTTTGGATAATTTTAAATATGTTCTTCAAACCTCACTTTCTGGGTTTGTCAGCTTTATCAAGGCCAGTTTCTGGGTTTGTCAGCTTTATCAAGGTCAGTGCTTAATAAGAAGGGAAAATAAAAGTATATAAAGTATAATTTTATACCTAAAAAATTTTATGCTTTTGAAAACTTTTAGAGATGTGTACAGATGTAGAGTGGGAAAAGCAGTGAATTTTACTGAGGTGGTTTCCAGTGACTGAACTTTTCTTTAAAAAGTGCATCTGTATTCTGAAAGAGGCACATGAACTGGCTGGTAAATGTCATAATTGTAGAATCTCTTCATACAACAACCAATTACAAGTTCTTTAATTACTCGTTTGTGCTCCAGAAAGGGTGGATTTATGCTTCCTTAAAACCATGATTATCTTGTCTTCATTCCTGACAGTAAGTATATTGCGTAATATGAACTCACACTGTGGGAATATGAACATGCAACTTTCTGGCTTATGACTTATGTAGCAAATGAAGTATGTTTTCCTCATTAAAATATCAAGAACTTTAATCACATGCATTACTATCTAGGCTGCTTAGACTAGAAAAGGAATTATGCTAGCTTGGATTTGTATTGCAAAGAAGACTCACAGATGACCCTATGGTTGAAAAAGTGTTTGTTGGATAGGCTTGTCTACTTTATGCCTGTTTGCTGGACCAGAGTCAGAGATTTTTTTTCTCTTTCTAGGACATAAGTATGAGGTTTATCCAGTGGCGGTACAAAACAAATCATAAGGGGTTTCTTGATTTCATATGGAAGAAAGAATAAAGTGACCATTCTCATAAATTTACAGTTAAAGTAAATGATTCCTCACACAACTTATTATCAAGATAAATACCTCACTTTTGTTGGTTACTTACCCATCAGAATTAGAATTTTTATCAGTATATGCTGTCATTGGTAGAGATAGCATTTCCAGAGGTGTTTGCAGGGGAAATCATAAGCAGCTACCATGAAGTATTATATTCAAAAAATGGATCAAGTACATATTTGAGATTAGTACGAAATTTCTACTTTTAATAAAGGTAACCTTAGTATTTAGAAAGCTGACTTAGAAAGAGGGAGAAATGAGGGTGGGTTGTCTCTTTTGTCTTTTTATTTACTGTAAAACCCTATTTCAGGATAATGATGACATTCTTGACAGTACTTGAATGTGTTTGTGTCTTAAATCCTGATATTTTCCTTACT
Source organism: Pyrgilauda ruficollis (assembly GCF_017590135.1). NCBI lineage: Eukaryota > Metazoa > Chordata > Aves > Passeriformes > Passeridae > Pyrgilauda > Pyrgilauda ruficollis. The sequence goes on along the minus strand of NW_024525378.1, from coordinate 2,974,639 downwards.
TTTGCAGCCAGCCAAGGAATTGAAGCATATATTTATTAAAGAGCATAAAATTTAGAATTATTACCATTTCAGAGGACTCAAAACAAACCCATCCTCTCTTTTCCTTAAATTCTTCCTTAAAAAAATAATTTAAATAAAAAACCAGAAGAAATGATGCTTTAAAATGCAAAGATAGGAACTCTTCACTGGTATTGGTTTTTTTTCATCATGTTTCATTTTTGAACAAAGGCCCTTGAGAAGGAGAGGGTAGGGAGTGCAGGGTTATGGATGTCTGTGGCCTGTGAACTAAGGAAGAGGAGGGACTAGAAGAATCATTGGTGTCAAGACAGAAAGGAAAACTTACTGGGAAAGACTGAGAAATATACAATGAAGCTTTGTTGCTTTCAAGTCAGTGAAGCAATCTAACAGCTTTCAACAGTTACATATCTTGCATAAAACAATAGTTCAGCACATCCAGCCTTCTCATAGTCCTAAACCTCAATCTTACTGGCAGGGAAAGCTGTCTCAGCTGCAGGATCTCTTCTGCTGGAAGAGCTTGCAAAACGTTTGCACAATTGTAAAACAGGGAATCAGCAAAGGTGTTACTTATGACTGGAGATGAGTTACTAAATAATAACATTTTCTTTTGTATATATTGGGTTTTGCAGTGAGAATGCCACAGCTTAGGTGTCATCAAAGTTGGGAAGCTTAGCAAACCAGCTTGGTAGTTGAGCAAAGAGGCAGCTGAAGGAGATGAGTGCATGCAAACAGCTGAGTGATAAGGACTATGATGAAAGGAGCTCAGTACAGTATCTACCAGAGTTCAGTGAGGATGCTCTAGAATAGAAGAGAATTGGCAACACTGAGCCATGCAGGGACAGGCAGGTTATCAGATAGACAGCAATTGTTCAGGTAGGTAATTGTGGTAGCCTTTGGCTAAATCTCACAGGTTTGCCTTGGTGGATGAGCTGCAGCCTGGTCTTTTTTAAAGCTCTTATGAATGTCTGTGATGTCGCCCTGATTTCTTAAGATTTTTCTAAGCCTTCTGATGTTTGCATTCTTGTATCAAACTTTCTCACACACTTTCTGTAAACAACTTATTGTTTTGCATTCCTTTATGGAGGAGGAGAAACTTGATGGACTGTTGGCTTGTCCAGTGTCCCTGAAGAGGTGGCACTTTCACCCTCCAGTCCTATGTCACCTTTGGAAATCTATAAAAGTAGGAGTCAGAAAATAAATCTCTTTCTTCCTGGCCTGAGAACAGCAGTGTGTCTGCGTCGTGTTGTCTTGTGTCCTATAGCGACACTGTGACCCCTGTTTTCTTGGCAGATTAATTCATTACAGTGACACTGACAATTAAGGTTTTCTCTGTCTCCAGTACCATATTCCAGCTGAGGATTATCCCATGCTCTCATAATTCCTGTGCAAGCCTAGGAGGAAAGCAGCTATGAAATAGTGAACAGGATTTTAGGTTCCCACCTAGTGAAGAAATTAGCAAATTTCTATTGGAGCCACTGTTGGTATAATTGCAACAGTTTTGAGAATGGTCAAGATGGTTTGGGAATGAGAAAATAGTCAAGAGGAATATGCATTCTGATGATATTAACACAGAAATTTATGTCAATGTTAATAAAGGGGTCTGACCACCATCAGTCTGGTATATCACTCCTTAAACAGGGAGACTTGGCAGTAGCTTACCTGCTGGGAATTACTACAACATGTAGCAGAAGAATATTCCATGTTTCAAATTTTTTTTAATAAATTCTCATGCAAACATACTTAATGCTACAACTACAAAGTTGTAATGACTTCTATTGAAAAAATATATTAAAATGTATTTTTAAAAACTTGGAAATGTAGAATGTAGAATATTTTGTGCTGTAAATCATGCCACAGAGTGTGTGTGTTTCACTTTCACCAAGTAGCCATAAGTTTTCCATTGGTGACCACTCAGTTGAATGAAGTGAAATTTACAAAAAAGGCTCAAAATTGGTCACATACAAGTCACTTCCTCTACAGTCCTTTGGTGTTCATGGTGTGTTTGGGTATTTGAAAAGCAAAAACCTTTGGAAAAGGTACATGTCAGGTATAGCAGCACTCAAATTCAAAACATGAGTGCAGAGGCAGGATGAATTCAGCAATTTAAGTAAGAACTTGACATACAGTTAATATGACTTCAGAGGAAAAATGTAAATAGGATTAAGAGATGAAAAGCAGTAAGGAATGGAAATTGGAGGCCTGTGCTGGATACAGTAGGACTCAATAAGGAAAGATGTTTCCATGTGAACAGTAGGAAATGGTTAATCTGCTACAAAGTTATGACACTTCCAAAACTCTATACTTTGCACTCCTATCTCATCATGTAATATATCCTCTGAGGTGTATCATACCAACACAAGTGTCTCAATGTGCCAAAAATGAGCTTGGTGTGGACTAATTCCCTCACCTACATCCCTGTGAAGGTTTAGAAAGAAGCACTTATGGAACTGGTATGTGAACTGCCCTGATGATGTATTTAAGATAATTTTACAAAGCAGTTGGAAGCATGCTCTGTCCTGAGGGCATCAGATCTTATGTGGCAGTGCTCACATAATTATACTAAGATGGATTGCCATATCACTCCCTGGGCCTCTGCCTGGAATAAATCCCACATCCAGCTAGAGAAAGAAAAATGTGACTTGCTGGACTGGCCTGAATCTTATTACATCCCAGTACTCTAAAGACAGATCCAAACCTTTTCAATCACTGATTTCTTTTAAGTGTCACTCAATTCTAGCCTCATCAAAAATACTAGTGATACCCACATTAAAAAAAAAATGTATCTGAGATATTACTTTTAAGTTGAGCTGTCCCCTGAAACTACCTGTCCCACATCTCTGGTATTCCTTAAATTGACTGGTTAGACTTAAATTAATGACATCACATCTATAATTCTGACTTTTTCCTCAACGTGAGGTACTGGTGCATTTTCTGAGGCTGAGGTTGCTGTATTTACACCCTACTCCACAAATATATTTTGACAAATTATCACCAGAGCTTTGGTGACAATGGCAAAAATGTGTTGCATAGTTACTGAACAAGTATGGATGCAAAGCCAGATATAGATATGAGATCCTTGCAAAATAAAAGGTATCTCTCACATGCTTAAGAGACAAAAAGCCTTTGCAGTTTATAGATTAAAAGCTGTACTAATTTAAACTGTAATTCTTTACAGCCACAGATTTCAAATTAAAAATCACCATCTCAAAATGCATTGAGATGGAATGTACAGGACAACATTCAGGTTGTAACTTGAGTTTTTCTCTTCAGCACATAGGAATTGTCAGAAACTGGGTCCTGGCTGCTGTTCCAAGAAAAGAGGCCAAAGACAAAACAGGACTGAGAACAGATTCTTTCCTCCCTGTAAATAGACAGGGTGCAGGCTGCTGAAGCAGTTTAAGATTGTTGATGATAATCAGCATTGTCATGCTCAAAGAATGAAAGAGTCACTTAATTCTCCAGGTATGCCAAGCACCTTTGACAGTTCCACTGGAGCTGGATGTGTTGTGAAGAACAACTGCATGAAATGCAGGCACATTACTGGATCTGTTCATTCAGTTGGGGAAAAAATTTTATGAGAAAGAAGACCAAGACATTCATAAATCTGTTTTTCCTTCCATACTTTAAATTGTGAAAAATTAGATTTTACATAATTTAAGACTTCCTCCTTTCTAAAACTCTTTGCTTCTTGTTATGACAGAAGTTATTTAGATAATCTCTAGTGGATTTGCCTTCAGTTCTACTTTTCTAACAGTAGCAAAATAGATTATTTGTATTGTGCAGAATTTTTCCTGTTTCATTATTATAATTTTAAAAGTTACTAAAGCCTTCTTCTAAAAGACTAAAGCCTAAAGAGGTCTTCTTGAAACAAGTAACACTATCTGTGGAGCATATTTAAGATAAAAAGGTCATATTAAATGTATTTCTGCAATGAAATAATGCTGCAATGAATAAAGAAAGAATAAGGTTGTTTTCCTAAAAATAGAAGCCTTACAAAAATATTATCTCTGTCCTCATCTTACTTTCTCTCCTCAGCACAAAATATATCCCATTTACAACCAATATTCTAAGCCCATCTTTCAAACATAACTTTTACATCTAAACGACCATCAAAATTGACTAGGAAAGGACATATTTCTCAGTTGTAGTGCATCAATTTGTTCCTATTTGATACTCATGAAAACACTGGCAGTCTTGTCTGTACATGTTTGTTTGTTCCAGTAACCCTCTCCTCATGAGGGTGGATCTGGCTCCTGCCTCGGTGGTACGGGTCCTGTGGTGTGGCGCCGTCTGATGGGGCTGACTTGGAGAGCCTGGCAAAGTCATCACTCCACTGGGCAGAGCTGTTACAATTTTGCTGAACAGTGCAGCTCTAGGGAAGAATATTAATTCGTGTGCTTTTTAGGCAGTACTAATTGGTCCGTGAGGAGTGCAGCACTGACTTGTCTCTACTGCCTGCAGATCTTCAGGGCAGTCAGAGCACTGCATTGCATCGCATTGCACTGAATCACGCTGCACAGCCTTCCTGCTACAGCAAGGGCTTCTCTCAAATAGTGGAACAGGACCTGAGGACTTGTGCTAGACTGGCAAATATCAGATGTAAAATCAAATTAGATGACCTGCTGTCAGGGCACCTTCCTTTCATGTGTTGTGGATACTACCATTGACAAAACCAGGCTGACGTGTTGCTCTTGCAAGTGCTCCATGAAGCAAAATTGCTTCTACAATTCTACATGCATTGTATAGCTGTAGTAGCCACAGAGCAAACTTGATCCAATTACAATTTAACTTGTTCTAACTCTTATCAGTTGAGAAAGTGTCAAGATGTCTTAATATCTCTGAATCAATACATTCCTTTTTTTTGGTTGATCAAATATAGTTCAAAATGCAACTTGACACAGGCCAGAATCTGGCCTATGTATACATGACAACCAAAGGCTCCCTGGCAGTGAAAAATTTTACTTTCCTCAATTTTCTTGCTTGATGGTTTCCTCAAATATCTTTCATCCACCTTTCCATTCCATTTCACCACTGGGTTTCATATTTCTCAGGAAAAAACCCAAACAGATCCACGCTTTTTTTTACACAGTTTCCAGACTACAGCCTCAGGGAGATCTTATGCCTTTCCTTCCTTGAACCAGTTTAAACATGGTGAAAGCATTCCTGTTCTGGACTTTTTCTGTCATACTGATATGCTCTTCAATCTTTCTGGACATTTTGTCATGGGAGATTGCAGTATTCACTTTGAAAAGTAAAGAATTCAGAAGACACACAGAGAGAATATCAACTGCAAAGTCATTAAGTTCCAAAAGTAATATGATGAAGCATATCAGAAAAATCTTTTATCAAATTAAAAATAATAAGCAAAATGAAGTAAAATCAATAAAAATAAGAACTTACTTGGAAAGTGATTGTTAAGCGACTTTCAGTGTAAAAATGTTGTTTACAAATATTAAATATTTAATCAGGAAATATTATTCTGCTGATATGAAAGAATTTATTATGAATTAGTGCAATATGAATTTTTTATCATTTCAATGTATTGAGCAAACTGAACTGATTTTGTTTTCACATTAGCATTGTATCTGCCTGTGATAGAATATCTGCATCTCAAAGTTATGTCGTTATGTCGACCACTCAGGCTCCAGAAGCTCTTCTCCCTCAGAGGCAAAGCCTTTTGGTGGGTCTCTGTCTGACATGTTGGAAATTACTTTTGGGGTGGGAAGGGAAAGAGTCTGAAGAGCAGAAAGCAGTGGGAACCTGGCAGCTCTGAACCACAGCCCAGAGCATGCTGCCTCTCAGTACCCAGAAGTGCAGGAGGGAAGTTTTCTATCCAACAAACTGAAATGAAAAGATTTTGACTCTCTGGTGTTTCAACGCTCTCTGTTTATAAAAAAAAATAAACAAACTACATCATTTAATATTTCTTTCATAAAATTAGGCATGGTTCCTCACTCTGTATTTCTTGGTTTTTTAAGGTGAAGGTTGAAATTCTTTAGCAAAAATTCTGAAATTTTGACTCTTCTTTGACTTCATTTGTGATCAAAAAAAGAAAAAAGGAACTTTATTTTTTCCTGTCTATGTGAAAAATGGATTTCTTCCCTCATAATATTCCTTTGTTATGTAATTCTTGAAGTAAAAACTTCCTCTGGAAAACTTCAAGACTGATTTAGATTAAATGTCTTCCTCTACAGCTGACTAACAAAATCCACTAGACATTGAACATGTTTCTTCAGGACATGAACTTCAGCTGAAGTTACATACATAAATCTGAGGTAGGATACAGCTCAGTTCACAGCATATGTGGAATACTTTCATAAATGCAGTAGGTAAGTGATAAATGAAAATCAAGGTCAATCCAAAAATGCAATAATAACAGAAACTGAAAAAAAAAAGTAGAATTTTTCTTCATACAGCGTATTATTTCTTGCCATCCACTCCCTTGAAAATTAGTTTCAAGAAATTATTGGGATTCTATTTTCAAAAGCAACTATTATTTATCTTTCATTTTCAAAAGCAGCTATTGTTTCTCTATAGTCTTATCCCTTTCTAATTCATGTTTTTCTTCTGTTCACAAAGTAGGACCAAGTAGTCATGAAATAATAAAAGCTTTCCTTTTTGCATCATTAATGTTGTTATCATTCTAAGTTGTGAGTTGTGCTTTGTTACAAAATAACAGAGTGAGATGTTTAGCAGCAATTAATAGTTACACCCTTGCTTATTTACAAAAGAACCTGTTATACTTTTAGTTCACATTAAGGTATTCTTTATAGTGGTGGTGTGACCTTTGTCAAGAAAAAAAAAATGCTGAGTCCTATACAACCAGCAACTGATGAGAAAGTGGAATCTTTCGTTCTGCCAATTACAGACAGTAATTGCCATGTAATGAAGTTAATGTTTTGTAGAATTTACAACCTTATATTAATGGTGTTTCTTTGCCACCCTCTCTTATCCAACTTAATTTTTGCCCAGCTTTTTCACCACAAAAGAAACAGGACAATGTGTGAAGGCTCATTAATTCTATTTAGTTTTGATTTTTTTTTTCCTCCCTTCTTTTCTCCCCGCCTCCTGGAGGTGAAAAAAGAGCCATGCCATCAGGCCTTTAGGTAAACTCTGGTTCATGCAAGGGTGAAAGTTACAGCCTCCACACAGCAGCTTGCACCATATAAATGCTCCCCTTTCAATTTCAACTCAGGCCGTTTAATGGCCATGCCGTTTTATTGCCTTCTTGATCACCAATTACACCACCAAGAACAATGAGCCCAACACTTAAATGAGGAGGCCTCAAATTTGCCTTCATTTGCCAACGTGTTCCATAGCAACACTTTCTTTGAAAGCGCAGATCGCCTAATTACGAGGATGAAGATGGATCAGAGTTTGAAAAAGGCTCTCAGCCCCAGAACAATATGCTAACCTAACTGTACTGCCTGTACTCCTACTGTATTATTGTGACCCCAAGCTGCCCTTCTAGCACTCTGCCTGACCTCCTGCCTCCAAGAGGAAGCCGTGCCTGCCCTCCCTATCTCCAGAGTGTCACTGCAGAATTTGGGAGGGTGCCGCTGAGGCTGGTGACAATGGAATCTAGGAAAAATAAATCATAAGGCAGAAACTAGACAAATTGAGGAACCACAGGATACCAAAAGCATTTCCACGTTATTTTGTTTTGCTGCTAATGGCTGAAACGAATAAATCAGGCTGTGTTAACTCCAGCGTGCTTCCCAGAGCAAATGCTAAATGCTTTACTTTCTTTGTTAGGAACTAATAGCAGGGCTGAAGCATTGTGGATGCTCACTGCTCTACCAGGAATTTGAAGGGACTGTTAATACACCAAAAATAAACACAACTGCAATATATGATAAAGATAAAAATCTAAATGGAAAAAAGTTACAGAAAAGTACAAAGACTAGAGTTATGGAAATTGCAGATGTTTTCCTGGTTTAAAAATATATCCTAATAAGAATGTATTGTTCCACACATCTTTTTACATAAATCAGCCACCTAACTATTTTGCAGGTTGCTTGCTGCAAAGTGACACAGGGAAAAAATGCTACCACCCCAGAATTAAACAATCAGTGTGTCTACTACACACGCTGTACCATGTCCCTCCAACTCTGGTGCTGCCTCATTCTGAGGGATGTGCCACTGGAACTAATCCACTGAGGTAAAAGTTAGATTATAGAAATTCATCACCATGGAAATATTTATCAAATTACTTCTGGAATCATTCATAAATATTAACACAGGTAGACTCAGGTTTTGTAGAGATGTATAAAACTGATAACATTTTTTTTCTGTTTTTTAAGTTTCTAATTTTTTCCAACTGAAGTTAGTTCATATCTAGCCATGTAACAATTATGTATGTAGTTAACTTTACATTCTGTGTGCAGCCCTAGGAAACATCCAGTAGCAGTTAAGGAGTATTTGAAGAACTGGAGACCCTTTGTTGGAGTGAAAAAATGTGTGGGCTAATTGTTACAAGAGAATTACGCAGTAATAAACACAATTAAACTTTTGCTGCAGGGAAAGAATCAAGATTCATTTTCAATTTTAACTTTCATGCTTATCTGCCAAGACTTGAAATATGTAAACTTTATATTATATTAGTGTAAGGTTTTGTATCCTGATTTTCCATATGAAATAAAGTAGAAAATTCAAAGTTTATGGGCTTGGGTAGCTGGCAACTACTCCATTTTCTCACTGCGATCTCACTGTTATAAAGTGCAACGATCTCATAGGAGAACTTTGTTCTCTTCATATGATCAAGATTTCAGAAGAGGAAAAGCTACTTCAACCATAAGATCCAGACAGATATAACACTTCTGTATTAGAAATATTTAGTTACAATGCATTTAAAAACACCAAAAATTCCAGTAAAAGAGGTGTTCAGTGGATTCAAGCTGTAAAAAATTGAGATTATATTATAGTTTGTCTTTCTCCTGTGCATAAAGGTACTATTGAAAATATTAAAAAGCCAAGGAAAATATTAAAAATTATATATCAGTTTGGAGGTTATGAAAGCATATAAAATAATATTTTTAATAAAAAAATGCGGGTTTTTTATCTGTCCTCATTCATAAATGTTTGAACAAATTTTCTAATACACTCTCAGAATGGACAAATAGCATGCAAAAAATTCAGACACAAAATATAAGAAGCATATAAGCAATTAAAAAAAAACGCATTTAATAATAATGTCAATTTGGCAAGTTGAAAGACATTTATTGTAATAAGTGCAAACAAATTGATATATAGCACATAAATAATAATGTGGGAGGTAGGGGTGCAAGAGGAGAAAGGTATCTTTCAAAATTAAGCTGAAACACAGACAGTCATAAAATGTTATAAATTCACAGAGTACAGACCATGAGAAGCTGACTATAGGAAAATCCCATGCTCCCAGCACAACGCAGACTTTTAGAAAATGCTCTCACCAAACAATCTGGCTCTCATCACACTTATACAGAAAGCAACTGAACCAAGATATCTTAAATGCAAAATCATATGAGATTTAAATGTCAAATAGCCTCTCATAAACCACCATGAATATGTTCTGAGTGTATGGAAACATCTTGCTTTTTTTTTTTTTTTTTTTTTTTGTGAATTCCAATAGTGGAGCAATTAGGGTGAACAACAGTGCTAAGTAATGTATTGTGATTCAGAGACTTCATGTCATCACAGGAATTTCAAAACACAGAAGTACCAGACAAGCACAGCAGTTGTATTTTAGAGTCAGAAAATTACACAATGCTCAGAGTTTTTAAATTAACCTTTGTGATCTTATAATTGTCATTTTAATGTAAACTTAAATGTGTTTTAAGTAAATACATGCATAAATACCTGAGACTTTGAAATCGACCGGGGTAGGTTGTACCTGTAGGCCAGTTCTCAGAAAAACTCTCCCTGAAGGGAACAGTCTGGTAGGGACTGTACTTTGAAAACTGCAGCAAGATAGTTGCCATGACCTAAGAGACGCCCCAAAATGGAGTTTAAAACATTATTGTCAAACCCAACTTTAATGCATACTGGTAAGAATAAGTGCTTTGTCTTCTGAGCTTTCTGATTGCTTGGCTGATGAAAATGTAAGGACTTGCATCTCTAAGCAGAAGGCACAAACTCTCCTCATGATGTGTTTAGCTTCAGAAGTCAGTGCTCTGAAATCCAAACTTGTTTGCCAGATATTTTAATTTGTCTACAGCTGTCCTTGTGGGCAGGGTGGGGCAGATGAAAGCATCCTGATGCAGAACTCCTTCCCAAGCTACAGCTGGCAGGTTGGCTCAGACATCTGCGAGTGTCTGTGCACTGGAGTGTGTGGTTGAGCCAGGGAGGGAGGGAGAAAACAATATTGAAAAGACAAATGTTTAGAAATTATTTCACTTGTCTGGTATGTAATTTGGTTTTGACTTACGAACATGTTGGGCTTTTCTAACTGTAGGAATCCAACAGAAGGGGAGGTTTTTATTTTCCATCTTCCGGGCTGCATTGATACCCAATAGAACATGCAAATATTCAGCAGCTTCCCATCACAAAAGTATTAGAGCAAAACATTTGCTTTTGTATGGTTGTGATTTTCTTGGCAGAGAAATTAAGAGCTTTTCTTTTTTCCAATTTGCTTTTTTTTTTTTTTTCCCCTGGTAAAGAGAGCTACCTCAAAGTACTGACTTCATTTTCTTGTGTGCTACCCACCAAATCATTGTCATAAGAACTGATGAGAAAACTCATATGAATATTGATCTTTGCTTTGAAGAAACATGTTTTTGGGGAGCACATGACCGCAATGCCAACGTAAAAGAAGTCTAAAAAAAAGCTAGTTAAAAACTGACCAGACTACATGGCTCAAAGGACAAGAATCAATGGCTCAATATCTAACTAGCAAGTGATGGGCAATACTGGACTGATCTTGTTCAGCTGGTTGACTAAAAAAACAGTATGATAAAAGCAAACTTGCAGACACTAAACTGGAGACAAGGATGGAAATTAGACATGGAGATTTAGTCCAGAGTGATTCTGAAATATTTGAAGTTTAGGACAACAGAAACCTCCTCGAGTTCAGTAAGGACAGTTCTGCACCTGAACCAAGAAGACACCATTTTAGAAACAACAAACTTAATATCAGTTGAGATGAAAGGCGATGAGATTACAATGGATATCAAACAGAACTGGAGTAAACAGTACACTCTCTTCACAAATGGTATATGCCACACCTGTTTAATTTTGGCCAGCCCAGTGCAAAAGAAGTGTTGAAAAATTCTCAAGGGCCCAGTAGCAGGGTATCAAGACAATTAGGAGTATTAATAAGTCTGTGGTAACGCTTAAAAGGAGATACTAAGTAAAGTTTAGTCATATTAAATAATACAGGAGTCTAAGGCTGGGAATCAGTGAGCAGCCTACACCTCGATGAAGTACAGTTCTGAGAATAAAGGAGCCAGGTGCTTTTCACAGTGACAAATTATATTACAGGGAGAATTGACCACATGTCATGGTTTGAGATATTCATACTGTATATTAGAAAAAATATTCTCCACTGAGACAGCAGAGTAAAACTAAAACAGAATGATCAGCAGAATGGTACCCACAGGTATAGTAGAATCTCCATCCTTGAAAGTTCACAAAACTTGCCTGGAAACTTGGTGACCTGATCTAGTGTTGGCAGTATCCATCTCTTCACTGGGACTAGATGATTTCCAGAGCTCCCTTCTAACCAGCATTTCTATGATTTTATGAAGAAGCCTAGTAGAAAAGTAAATGTAGAATAGAAAAGCTAGTGTGCTACACTTAAGAGGGGAAAAAGAGATTGGAGGTGAAAGATAAAACAGCAGTGAAAAAAAAGCTACTCTCTTCTTAAGCACAGAAGGGGAAAGCTTGAATTAGCTGGGGTGGGTGCTGGGAAAGTGTTTGTATACAGAGTAGTCACAGGGACAAGGGAAGGGAAATCAATCTACAGATGAGAAGCAGGATGCAAGGGAGAGAACTGAGGTTGTGTATCAAGCTGAATAACAGACAGGTCCACGTAAATAGTGAACTTCTCATTTAAAAGAACTGACAGATATGTAACAAAAACAGCCGCACACCAAAAATGACAAAGACTCTGAACATTAACCTGAAAAGTATCTTGAAAATAGTCGGTGTGAAAGAAACTGCTGGTCAGCCTTTGGCTGTGTCACCAGAAAGTTTTCACTGCAGTGCAGCAAGAATTATTAAACCAAGCAAAAGAAGGTGCTTTAGTGGTGCTCAGCCATGATTTAGGAAAGGTATTCCTCAATTTCGTACTCCTGCTAAAAAGACCATGCACTACTCCCCTTCCTGTCCCTCCAATGGAAGGCACAAAAGGCACTATGGGATGCACAAAAGGGATTATGGGTTAAGATAAAACAATTTGCTGGAAACAACAATAAGACAAGAAAATAGAACAGTAATAGAGATGATAATTCCATGGATATGTACATGTTTTTTTTATGTATATGTACAAGTGACAAGCTTGCTGTGACTCATAAGCATAATTTTAAAATGAAATAGAATGAAAAATAAGAACTAATCAAATGGTGTCTCTTCTTCTGGGCTTAGAGAATGCTACTGAAGTGAAGGAACATAAATGTGAGAAATGATGGATAAAGAAAAACATATAACATCAATATACATGAGAATATATAAATTTCACAAAATCATTGGAAAGGCTATTCTTTTCACTGGGAAACAAAGCCAGCAGGTTGATGAAATAACAAGTAGATGAGTCAGAAAACCAGAAAAGCTTAAACTACCAGTGCGAGAAACATAATATTGACTAACTCTATCTAAAAGTACTGCATTAAAGCTGATAAGACTGTATTTGGAGAAGTTAAACCACAATTTTTGGAAGTCTAAAAAGGTTAATAGTACTGCCCATCATACAGAAGCTTAAACAGCAACTGCTGCAGAAGTCTGGTAGGGTGATTGGAAATCTTTTGGAGTAAAGTAAACTTACTTTCCTAAGCTTTTTAAGCTAATGAAAGAGTTAGCTGACATGAATGGTACCTACAAGCATAGAAAGAATAAAAAGGGAAGAAAGTTACTTAAATTAAAAGACAATGTTGAGGTAAACTGGGCTTTTAATGAAGCCTTTTCTTTGTGTGTGTGAAATTAGTTTTATAGTTTTAAAAGAAATCAAGTTCTGAAAGAATCTTCCAATAGTGGAGGATGAATTAAAAATTAATAGCTTTTAAAATTGGAATTCAGAGTGATTGGACTCTTATATCTGATTTTAATATCTCTAGCACAAAAGACTGAAATCTATGATTCAGAAAGTTCTTTAATTCCTCTTTTACTTTATTCTTGTTTCATTATCATCAGCTTTCAATGTCACAACCATTCACAAAGGCAAGTATATGTTTCAGTTTGGGAAACTCTTTGTAGTTTTTTGGAAGCAAGGTAAGACCTAGAGCATTGATTACAGACAATACCTTTACCAGACACTTTGTTTCTTTCTTTAGATGAATTAAGAACACTCATAAAAAAAGAAAGAAAATACTGCCGTTTTATTGTTTTCATGTAATCTTTGATGAGGTTCTATGTATGAAAACAACAGATATGGTTAAACATAGTTTTAACTTAATCCTTGCCTTTCATGGAATGGTTTAATCATTACTTCCATTCTGAAGTAAAATCTGATATCCTTCATATGTAACAAGCTGTATGCATCTTGCAAAGCCATCATAATCAGATGAAGTTCCAGGTGACTGGAAAAAAGGCAAGATTGGGCCTATCTTTTTAAAAGGTGTAAAGAAGGACCCTGGGAATTACCAACCTGTCAGCCTTACCTCTGTGCCCAGGAAGATCACAGAAAAGACCTGTAGAAGCTATACTGAGGCACATAGAGGACAGGGAGATAATTGGAGGCAGCCAGCACCGCTTCACCAAGGACAAATGCTGCCTGACCAACCTAGTAGACTTCTATGATGGGGTGAGTACATCAGTGAGCAAGGGAAGGGCTACAGATGTAATGCATCTGGACTGCTCTAAAGAATTTGACATGGTCCCTTACAACTTGCTTCTCTCTAAATTAGAGAGAAATGGATTCAGTGGATGGACTGTTAGATAGACAAGGAATTGGTTTCACAGTTGCATCTAGAAGGTAGTGGTCAACCCTCAGAGTCCCAGGTGACATCAGTGACAAGTGGTGTCCTTCATAGTGGGACAGGTGTTATTTCATATCTTCATTAATGACATAGATAAAGGGATCCAATGTACCTTCAGCAAATTTGCAGATGACACTAAGATGCACGGTGCAGCTGCCATGTCCTGGAGGACAGGATGCCATCCAGAGGAACCTGGACAAGCTTGAGAAGTGGGCCCATGAGAATCTCATGAAGTGTTAACAAGACCAGGTTCAAGGTGCTGTACCTGGATTGGGGCAACCCTTACTATCAATAGAGGCTGGGGGATGAAAAGCTCAAGAGCTGCCCTTCTGAGAAAGATTTGGGGGTGCTGGTGGATGAGAGGCTGGACAGGAGCTGTCAATGTGCACATGCAGACCGTAAAGGCAACTGTATCTGGGTTGCATCCAAAGCAGCCTAGCTAGCAGTTTGAGGGAGATGATTCTGACCCTCTACTCCTGTTTGGTGAGACTCTGCCTGGAATACTCCAGCTCTGGGGTCCCAGCAGAGGAAGGACACTGATCTGTTGGAGTAAGTCCAGAGGAGGCCACACAGATGATTAGAGGGATGGGGTACCTTTCCCAGAAGAAAGGCTAAAAGAATTGAGGTTATTCAGCCTGGAAAAGACAAGGCTTTGGGGTGACCTAATTGTGTCCTTTCAGTACCTAACGGGAAACTACAAGAAAGATGTAGAGAGACTTTTTGCTAGGGCGTAAAGTGTGACAGGATAAGTGGGAACAGTTTCAAACTGAAAGAGAGTAGGTTTAGATGGGAAATTAGAAAGAAATTCTTTACTGTGAGGGTGGCAAGGCACAGGAGCAGGTTGCCCAGAGAAGCTGTGGATGTCCTCTCCCTGAAAATGTCAAGGATGGGTTTTGAGCAACCTGGGCTAGTGGAAAATGTCCCCGCCCATGGCAGAGAGGTTGAAACTAGATGATCTTTAAGGTCTCTTTCAACACAAACCATTCTATGATTCTATACTTCTGTGATTAAGATTCTTGTTCATTCAAATGTAATAGCCTTACATTCCTTTAGTAATTAAAGTATGAATATTGCATGGCTATAAAAAATCTCCCCACAAGAAAAGCAAAAGCATCAGCCTGTAAATCCTTACCAAGAACAGATGCTGAAGTTGAGTGGTTGTAATGTTTTATGCAAGTTAAGTCTAATTTAAAATTTTTTGGTAATCTTTTACAAAATATTGCAAAAAGAGTGAAGGGTCGCATTTTATATACTAACACAGCTAAATGTATTTAAGGCAAGAACCCTTTTGCCTTCAACTTTCTGGATCCCTTCCCCCCTTCTATGTAATTAAGATACCTGGATATATTACTTTGTGCACAGACTAGTACAAACTGTGTTTTCACATAGAAATTTGATCAAGCTTGGGTATATTCAACCTATTTTGTTTTTTGCAAGGAGACAAAATATTTCAGAGGAGACTGACCATGTTTACAAGTTAGGAATACCTAGTGAACATCCAGTGACAATTCCTGGAGGGTTTCAAAAAGCAATAAATGTTGTCTCAAGGATAAAGATAGCCAGTGCCACAACTCAATTGCTTGCACAGGAACCTTCAGAGAATTCTTTACCTTGTGGCATTTTTGTACATTGCGGTTTACTTAGTGTTCCAGGATGTTCCTTTAATAAAAGGCCTGTTATTATGTCGAATGAATCCCAGCATGAAGTCATATCCCTTCCTAAATTGATGATAGCTGGACTTCATGGGTGTTTTTTGTTTGTTTACTTTATGACCTCAATAAAAAATAGACTATAAACACAGAGTAACTAAATTCTAGGGATCATCTTATAAAGGTATGATGTTACTGAAATGTTAGAAATTAAGACATGTACTACAAAACAAGTAGAAATTATGACATTTTTCTGCTTGTGTTCTCTCAAGATCATCAAGAAGTAGGAATTATATGATACTAACTTATTTATTGAACTAGTAGAATTATTATATATATGATTCATCCTATATTTACTGACCATTTAAGCACGAAAAGGATGTCTGAAAGAAATTATATTTGAACTTCTTCTGCTGGTTATTATCATTGTTGTTGTTATATTTAATATATGCTAAAACCTGTTCATGTTCATTCCTGAAATTCTGAATTCAGAGATAGTTATCTGATATTGCCCAGTCTGCCCAAAATTTGGACTAAGCATGTCTTTGGTAATCTTAAAATAATCCTAGTAAATGCAACGGTTACATTTATAGCTATGTATGAAGCTATACTGTGTGAAGCAGGACACAATAACAAAATTCAACTGAATGTCATTCAACACATTGGGTAAAGACTATCACAGAGATTTAATCAGATGCTAAACATGAATAATTGGATGTACACGGTGAAATGTCTTGATTTGCCAATTAAGGCTCTCAACTTATTTCGCAATAAGCCCATACCTACAAGATGAAATATCTGAAGGAAAATCTTATAGTTGTAATCATATTCAAATCATACTCTTATAGTTGTGATCTGGATTAGTATAAGAAAGAAAAGTAATAGTATTAATAATGGTTTGCACATGAAGTTTTGATCCTCTTATAGAACACCAAGAAAGTACTCATTTATATTGCAATAAATGCATATAAAATTGCTATTATCTAGGCCAGAGTACTTTGGAGATTCAAGCTGAATAAATACCAGATATATTAACTGTAGGCAAAAGCAATAACCTTTCAACTTCTTGAAACACCACTGCTGTGACAATTATTAGTATATTATGCTTTCTAACTACTGATAGGTATAATTAGAACATTTTTTGTCTCTTGAATTTTACACAACATGTAAGTAATGTAGTGGTTTTTTTCTCATTATTCTTTATTCTCCTGCTA
Source organism: Pyrgilauda ruficollis (assembly GCF_017590135.1). NCBI lineage: Eukaryota > Metazoa > Chordata > Aves > Passeriformes > Passeridae > Pyrgilauda > Pyrgilauda ruficollis. The sequence continues at coordinate 2,957,650 of NW_024525378.1, read as the reverse complement.
GTTTATCATGTGGATATGCTCTCTAAGACCAGTGCTACCAGGGAAATAGAAAAAAAAAAAAAGCCAAAGAATAATTGAACCAATGAGACAATATAGCTGATTTATTAATCATATGGGATAGTGAGTTTCTTTTTTTTTTCTTTTTTTTTACCAGACATGTTTCTTAATTCTGATTGCATCTTTGTTCACAAGAAATTGAGTCTCTTTCTGGATCTTTAATATTAGTATCATCAACCTTAACTCAGATGCTGATGCTGAGAAATCAGAAAAGAATGTTTTAAGAACTCGACTGACAAGTAAGACATTTCCAGCTGTGTTAGGGAATACAAATAGTGGTACCCTAGGCAAGCACGATATATCATCTGTATTCCCAGTGTCACCTCAAGCTAGTCTAGCTTCTGGCTTTGCAAGAGACACTGAGGGACAGGGAAGAAAGCTCAGAATCTGAAGTATGTCTGTAATAAAGTATTTTTCCATACAGATCGAAAATATCAACATTACTTTTCACTGAACCCCCAGTTATAAAGTTGAGGAACTTCTGACACTCTAAGTAAACTAATTACATACTAATTCTGCAGTGAAGTTACACCTTTTAAGGAACTATTCAAACTTTAGAGGGATTGAATGATCAAACAGAGAGGTAAAATTTGATAAGCAAAGTTAATCAGCCATGATTTTATTAAAGATAAGATGATGAAACTAATTTAGACATAGATTGATAGCAAAGTAGGCGTGATTTATATTAGCACATTATTTATGTTCCTATTATGTGTTGATTAAGTAGGTTCGTAAGAAACCTAAGATATGTAATATACTCTGTTTTTCAATTGAATTAATTATTTTCCAGTGGAAACTTAGCAAATACCTGCATGGAAGATGCAAGGCACATCAGGATGCTACACAAGCAAGAACTACCATCAAGATGTGGCATAAAGATATACATACTGTATAAATGAGTCCTTAAACATAAGTCCTACTCTTTGCAAATAGTCTGTTACTGAGTGCACTATGTTTCACATTTAAAAAAATGCATATTGTGCCCATGTTTTCCTTACAAAACTTGATAATATCAGAAGAACATGTAATTTTCAGAAAAAAAAGTTAATCAAGACCAATAGCTAACAACAGTGACTATTTTGGTAGATTCAGTCCAACATGTATTATCTTTATGTATTTATCAATGTTAGTCAAAAATATTTGGTAAAATTTCAGTGTATTGCTTTCTTATCCACTATAATAAATAATTTCAGAATTTATGTAAGAATCACTGCTATAAATAAAATATTTTAATCAGCACAAGAGGAGGTGGTTCTAATGCAGATAAGAAATTAGTCATGCTACATAGCAAAGGTCCACAATTATTACAACAATTTATTTTCAAATGTACTTAGTTAATGGTTAAACAACCAAATCTTATTAAAGTTGTAGAATCTCATGGAAAACAATAGGCATGGTTAATAACTGTTGTCTCATTGTTGAGCTAGTGATACAGTACAGCCTTGAATTCTCTGACTTATGACAGATTTAGTAACATCATGATTTATAAAGGGCAAGCACTGACAATTCAGCAAGTGATACCATTTATTCATAATACTTAGTTTCCAATATATTTTATTTCAGAAGTAGTATTGCAGGTAGATGTGCTGGAAAATTGTTTCTACTGCATAGCAATTATGTTTCCTGAAAACTTTGAACATTTCTATGACCATACACACTGATAAGCTCAACTGAATGGACACATCTAACACATCTTTACCTTTTAAATAGAAAATATGGGAATATTTATTTATGAATTAATCTCTCATTCATTTTTGAAATTGAAAACCAGGCTCCAATATGTGTTTATCAGCTTACATAAACTGAATACATATACTGGGAATGGTTTCCCTTTCATTGCTTAATATTAAGTGCCTCTTTTTGTAACACATTTTTAGACGTGAAATAAAGTCAGCAATGTTTCCCAACATCACAATGCACGCCAGGTTCTGATGACCTTTTCTTGCAATATGATGTAATCCAAGGAGTCAGTGAACTATGGCATAGGTGTAACCATAATCCTTTGTGTCTTTTGAATCTTATCTCTTCAATATCTATGAGATGTTACAATGCATTCCTTTTGGGAAGAACAGCATCAGATTAGACAAACATTGTGGAGCTTTGAACACAGAGGATCACAATTTACACCATGTGTTCAAACACATGCATAAGCAGTTGCCATTCTCAGCAGGACCCCTATTCAAATTTTTTTTGCGAGAACATCAGCATGGAATTTGTCAAGTGATTGGCAGATACCTTGTTAGGATTTCCAAAACCACGGCAAAAAATGTTACGTAGTCTCAGATGTATTTAAAATTAAAAATACAAACCCCTTTTGTCCAAGTCTAGGCTTAGCAATGCAAGGTTCAACTTAGATATTTGCTTGGGATTTTTTAACTCTAACAAAATGCAATTTGGGCCTGTAATTACAAAACTAACATTCAATGACTCAACATGTGAAAACACTGGTTTTAATTTTCTAAGGGGCATTTTCCTGGGTATTTTTAATTCAGAATAATTTGTACATATAAACGCACATTTATACATACATATGTATATATATTCTGAACAAATCTTATGTAAGCATGTACATCTATATATATGTATATATATATGTATATATATCTATATATGTATGTATATATATAAGAATGTATATATATATATATATATATATGAGTGTATTCACATAAATATTCATGAGAAAATAATGTTTCTTACAGGGAAAACTATATACAAATACTGTAAGTTAATGATTCCTTTCTTTTGTCCCAGGAGGACAAAACAACAGAATAATATTAAATTACTTAACAGTTGCAGCTTGCATATTCAGGAAATGTGAATTGAAATGACAACTCTGATATATCAGGGATGTTGTGTCATGGCATGATTGTTTCTCATAACAGACAGCATCACTTGCCCATCAGATCTCACCTGAATAACACAGACTCCCATTTCCCACTGAGTCTTCCAGATGACCTAAACTAACTACTTGCTAATCTTTCTGTGACTTTCATAAAGGAAATGGGAAAGATTTTTATATATTTACATGGATAATATTTATATTCCCTCCAGCAACATGTTAATAATGGCATGAGCTGAAAATGTAAATCATCTTGCTGTTAGAGTAATAAGAGAAATTTCAACATTTACTTTTACTTACACATGGAATAATTTCAGCATTTTGAGAAGCTATGTCATGCTAGAAAAAGGTGATAGATTATGATTGTGAAACACAAATATTTTATATATCACAGGAGACAGCATAAGGTGCCTTATTCCCCATTTCATAGAATCATAGAATCATTAAGATTGGAAAAGACCTCCCAGATCATCAGCTCCAACCTCTGACTGAACAGCACCCTGTTGACTAAACTATAGAGCTAAGCCCCATCCAGTAATTTCTTGAACACTTCCTGAGATGGTGGTTCCACCAGTTTCTTGGGCATTCCAATGCTTAACAACCTTTTCAGTGAAAAAATTCTTTCTGATTGTATCTGAACCTCTTCTGGTGCAGAGACCATTTGTTCTTGTCCTGTTGCTAGCTATGTGGGACAAGAAGCCAAACCCCACCTTACCATAACCTCCTTTCAAGGAGTTGTAGAAAGTGATAAGGCCTCCCCTGAGCCTCCTCTTCTTCAGGTTAAACAACCCCAGCTCACTCAGACATCTCTGCTATGATTTACTCTCCGGACCCATCACCAGCTTCCTTGGTCTTCTGTGGACATGTTTCAGCACCTCAATGTCTCTGAAGTGAGAAGACCAGAACAGCATTGGAGGAGCTCTAGTTTGTTCCCTGTCCCTGTCTATGAGCTCAGAGTGCTGGCTGCCCTGAGGACAGCTGATCTTTCTTTTGAAGACTGAGTCAAAGAAAGCATTAGTTACTTGGACCTTTTTGCCATCCTTGGTTAAAATTCGTTTTGTTCAGTAGAGCACCCAGTTTTTCAGCCCTAAGAATAAATGGTCTACCTAAGTCTTACCTTCCCCAGGTGTCTCTTGTAACAAGAAAGTCATCCAGCAGTTATGGAGTACAGTAGAGTTTTGTGCAATGAATGGATGTTCAGCAGTTAGAACTTTAGGTCAAATTCCTATATTTTTAGAACAAGGAATAGAGAGCTGAACATTAAGTCTAATCTAGTAGTTATCTAGGATCCTTTTCTTTGTCTTTTAATTGGTGATAATGAAACCTTAGACCAAATTAGACCAAATGGACTTCTAACCTGTGGACAAGGAAAGTTAGCTGAGATGAATTCCACTCCTGAGTGAGAATTCTTCATTTTATGAATTGATCATGCCATAAGAAATCCTAATAAGATTCAACAGTGATTTTACCTGAGAAGTGTGAACAGACAACACAATACATCACTCTCTCCCCAGTGCTGATTGCTGCATCACTGGACAATGAAACTTGTTTCAGAATCGATTTTTTCCTCTTGTCTAGAAACCAGTCAACTTATTTCATGTTTCTCCATTTCATTTGGCCTATCTTTGCTAATGAAGTCCTGAAAAACTTGTATCCTTAACTGCTATGCAAACAGATAAAATATGCATGGTGAATCATTAAATACAAAGCATATTGCGGATAGGTCTGGGGTTCCTGACTGGAGATGGCAACTAAAAAGTCAGACATAGATAAAACAGTGAGCAATTAAAATATAATTTTTTCATTAAGAATGTAAAGTTTGGATATTAAATTTCATCCAAAAGCTAAAGGATACAGCATGCAACACACAAGAGAATTAAAAAATGACTGATACTTACAGTACACAAACAAATTAGCAGGAGCTGACCGAAAAGATAAGGGTGTTACTGCACATTAAAGTTAGATGTCATTTCCCCTAATTTAAGGGTATTCCAATTAGAGTTAACCTGAAGGTTAGCTACTTTCATCTTTATCATCTTTTTGATAGTGTTAGCACAGATGTTGTGGCATCACGGAAATTATATGCATCATAAAAATGCAGCTAATTATCAGTGAACTAGTCACTTCTCATGTAGAATTAGTTTAATATCTTCAAGAGAATGTGTGTGACCCACTTGTCTGATAATAGCATCCATTATTGACCCATGGCATGTCCTGTCTCTCTTTCCTTCCTTAAACTCTAAGTGTCTGCCTGACATTGCATTTTCTCTTGCTGGAGATGAGAATAGCTGGGGACTGTAGGGGAGATTAACATTTAGCACCCAATGGGTTTCTCTGAACACATTGAATTTTGAACTTGAGTTTGCCTTTGCATTTGGAAAACAAGGATTGTTTGTGCACTGTCAGCATGAACAGGATATGGAGATTTGTGTTAATAAGTATGCAAAAAGACATCTTTCATTTATTTGTTATTAGAAACAATATATGTCAGGACTATGGTATTAATAAGAAAATTATTATGTAACATTTCATAAAGTTGAGGATGGATTCTGAAGGATTACAGACATTTTTGGCAACTAAACATTGGTAAAAATTCTGGATAACATATGAAAAAGAAAAGCCAAACTCAAAGAAGATTTGAAAGATTTCTTCTCACTAGCACTTCAGTTTTTTAACTCAAAATTGTGTTGATTTTTGGGGTAAAGTAGGATGAAAGACAGACCTTAACATATTGAAATATTTCTCTACATATTTTAACAAAAAAAATAGAGCAAAGTACTGTTCAGTGAATACATTATTCAGTGAATTTTGTCATCTTTCATTGAATAAATTATTCAATTACTTTTCTTCTCTGTATTTGACTAGGTTTATTATGGGTATAATACCATTTATTGAACATATTACTCTACAAATATGTATATTGTCTGAATCAACTGTTCAATGAGTATTTTCCCCTAGAATTTTCCCATTTTTTCCTTTCTTTTTTACAATGGTATAGAATAATTTATAATTTTCACATCTGAAAATGGAATTATTGACATGAAAATTAGTTGAAAGGAATCTGAGATTTCCTTTTTTGTACTGAAACTTTTTCATCAGTTAAAAACATGGAGGTGAATGTGGACTGCACCTTATCTATTGTTGTCATCCCATTCCAAGCCAAGCCATGTAAAACTGACCTGTTAAAAATTATAGCAGTCATAATAACAAACTCACAATACAATAAGATTCTAGAAATGAAAACAATATAAGATGTCAAAAACAAGACAATACAAGCTAACTGCAGCAGGAAATTTCATATGTTCAGAAGCTCGTGTGATTTGGTAGATCCTACTGACACAATTAGTTGATATATTTGGGGTTTTTTCACTTTAATATAGAATTTCTATTTAATATTGCAAATAAAAAGAAAGGGAAAGTTGCTGTGCATGGGGATCTTTTTTTTTTTTTAACAAATGTTTCATAAGCATGTACTGTTTATAATCTCCAGCTGGCTGAAACACTAAAAAGTACTACTTTTACCTCAAGGACTCAATCTGTTCCCCTGGTCACTAACTGCCCTATGAATCACCTAAAGGTTACACGTTACAGCTACAATAATAAAATGCATATTAAGAAAAATGAAGTTAATAATGAACATTGAAACATCTTTTGCATGCAATACCTTTCAACCAGTCACTGCATCCTTTGCAAGGAGACACTAAAGAGCTCTGCAACAAAAAATTAAGAAGTCAGAAGCCCCTAGGTAATATTGCATTAATTTACTGGGTGTAAATAATCGTCTGCTGGAACTTCAGCTTTGCAAGGCAGCACTTGTGGAATTCACTTCTGGGAATGCAGGATTTGAATGGATCTTCTGAGATAAAAACTGTCTTTGTGTAGTTAAGATAAGACTTTTGTGTTGTGCATTTATAACACCTTTCAAATGTCCATTTAAGATGATTCCAAACTGCGGTTTAGGGTTGTTTTCTTATACCATTTTAAAGCCTGACTTAGAACCGTACACTCTTGATGGTCTTTCTTATAATTCCAGCCTGAATTTTCTTAGGACAATTTAATCATGAGCTAATACTGTTCACTGTTTAGCTTAAAAATCTTACTTCTGTCCCTGATTTATTTCTGTCCTGATGAATAAACAAGGACAATGAAAACACAGAGAGAAATATAATCGTTTTCAGCCTTCATTGAATCAGGGGAGACAAGTTAGTTTTTTTATTCTTTCATGTTCTCCTTGTAGGAAATTTGTAATGCAATCAAAACAAGCAGCAAGAACAATATAAGTATTTAATATGTAGCAGGTCTAGCCATGAATAAGGTATCCATTATGTGACCATCAGCTAGTATAAAGAACAAAAAGCCACTGCCTGCCACAAGGCACTGAAGTTCAGACCCAGGAAAGGAACATAAACACCATTTTTTTGTAGCTGTGGCATGTGGGTTTTCTTCTTTCTGTTAAGCGCACAAAACTCCTCTGATAAGGAGAACGTGTGAAATGTCTATCCACAGCCACACATGATGTGGTCTTTCAAGGCAGAAGCCAACTACAGAATGGCAGAATGATCTTCTCTTCTACTAGGCACCCAAGCTGCCAGCAGTGCAAATTTCAGAGCCAGATGAAGGCAAAGGGGAAAACACTTATAATTCTGAAGGCTGGTAGCTGAAACCTTTAATAGAGATATTCTGGGTTGACATTCTGTTCTGTGTCTATTATTCATGTATGGCACCATCTATGATGAACATTTTCCCAAATTTAATGGGTCATGTTGATAGGCATACAGATATAATCCCAGATATTACTGGATGCTGTCCTTGCAGTTTACTATATCCAGAAATCTATGTTAGATGCCCAGGTAGACTGTAGTCCTCACACCATATGACTCACAATTCATTAGATATACCAAATAACCTGCAAAGAAGCCAATGGACTGCTCTGTTTGTTGCAGGAAATATCAACAAAGAAAATTCTGATTCTACTGAAAGCACCATATCTTGACCAAAAATGAAAATTTGGATAATATTTTTATCCAGTTAACGGATTTGAAGGTCTGATGGACATAACCTCGCCCACAGAAATTGCAGATGCATTTTGCAGCACCTCTAATGATTCAGAGCCTCTACCATAATTAGATTTGACAAGCCAAGCTTTCATACTGTATGTTTTCACTATTTTCTGGGATAAGACTTCACCTTCTTAGCCATGTTTTTGCCAAACAACCATTGACCAAGGAACACTATTGATTCCTGCTCCATAAAAGCAGGGCCTTCAACAAGGCAGTAACTGGTGAATACCACAGAGCTGTCTTTACCTTTCCAGCCCTCTCCCTGACTTGCTTTCAGATAAACAAGTGTTTTGCTAGTGGTTTTGAAGAAATACCAAGAGTAGCTCTTTCATCATAAAGAGCTTTTCCATTATTGAAGAAAAATTACAAGAAGAGATCACATAATACTTGAGTGCAAACTCAAGGTGAAAACGTGGTTTGCGTCAGCAAAACTTGGCATACACTACCAGCACTTGGTTCATTATCATTAAAATTTCCTATGCAATATCATATATAGTACAGGACTTTTAAGCCTTTCCTGGAAATATCAAGCCTTTAGCAGCAGGATGATACAAGAGATAAATATTACAGCACTTCCCCAATAATATCATAAACCAAAAAAAAAAAAAATACAGTGAAAATTTTGATATTTTTACAAAAAATCACAAGCAGTGAGCCTTTCTTTCATATTTAATAAAGATCTTTCCAGTCAGCTGCAGCTGACGATAAGTATAATATCTTTAAATGGTTAATCCAAGGATCACAGCTCAAGTGCTTTATGTGGTTAGGAGCAAGGAAAGCTGTTAGTAGACTCAGTGTGCATTTCATAAATCCAAGGATTTTTTTATTCCTTTTTTCTTTCTTTTTTTTTTTTTCTTTTCGTTTTTCATTTGGCTTTCTACTATATCTTAAATGCTTTATTTTTCAGAGGAGAGATAAGACTTGGTTCTTCACATAAAACTACAGCTTAGCCATTACTTAGTCTTTCTCTGTTACGGAAAAGGTCCTGTCTGTGCACAGATGTCTCAGATTAAATTGTATCTCACAGTCCTTACAGTGCTCAGTACTAGATGAACTGCCAAAAGGGCCGTAGGCAAGAACTAAATTGCTTTGGTTTCAGTACACAGTGAATTTGGCTCAGACAAGCTGAATCAGTACATTAAATGCGAATCCCTCACAGATTTGAAAGCAGCCTTTAGCACAATTATTGACTGTGAGTGATGATTATGCCTAATTGAAGGAGACTTTTGCTACCTGTAGCTCAGTTGGAGTCCATGAGAGCCACAGCAAGGCACTGCATCTTAATTCAATGTTCCAGCTTGAAAGAAGCAATTGAACCTAAATCCTGAAGTGTATACACATGGTCGATAAACTTTAATAAACTTTACAGGTTCAGTAACTAGACTGAGTGTACATAATTCAATTTTTTAATTCAGGAAGGGAAAATAGCTAACAAGTATGTTAGGCTACAGTAATGTATTAGTTCATCTCATGCAGAGTCCCTCTCAGTAAAAGGAAAAGATTTGGTTTCATGCTTTTCTTTGGAACAAGTCATAAATCTGTTTTCTATACACTATATTAATGCTCTACAGGTGGGAGATTACCAGGTTATTTGGGTATGACCCAACTTCAAGTAAATTTGTGAGGAAAATAAAATAATTTGACAATTTTGCATCTTTTGCTATGGAAGTTCTGCCAATAATAAAGAGAAATGAATGCTTTTCTTAATAGATTCTGCCTCTCTCCCCAAGACTTTTTGGCATGTTTTCACGGTATAACAACACTGTTGTACAAAAAAAAAAAAAAAAAGATGTTATTCTGTGTCTCAATCCTTCCAAAAAAGGGTTATTGATTTTTCTCAGTGAACAAAAATAGATATTCTCAGGGGCCCTACAATCAGAATTGTGTTATCCTCCTGTTCTATAAAAAAGTAAAAATTTCTCAATCTGTTCACTGCAAATATTTCTCTCCCACAAATATGTGATGTGATCTATTAAATCTTTTCTAGGCTTAGATTAGGGTTCCCTTCCTGCCATTATTGTGATAACATTCACAAAGCTCTTTGTGACATTGCATTTTTCATATTTTCCATAAGAATGCAGCTATGTGAATCATGAAAACTTTCCATTTAAATTACTCCCTTACTAAGTAATTTATATAAAAGGTAAACATGAACCACACAGGTTGATTATTCCCTCCTTCTAGGAGGCTTACCTATTATGTAGGTCTCAGCTTTTAGCAAAGAAAAATTAATTTGAATCTTGTCTTGAAAAAACAGCATAGATCATAGGTTGCATGAGCAGCAGCGAATGAAGGATGTAAAGAGAGGTCTGTGATAACATATTTTGGCAGAATCCTTCCATAATAAATAGTACATGAAAAGTCTTGAAATTTATTGCTGAGTATCTATAGTTCTTACATGCAGAGAAGCCCACAACACCATTTCTTTTGAGTCCTTTCAGGCTAACTACCCCAAGACTAGGGATTATCAGAACTAGGTATGTGTCCTCTCTCTATGTATAATTCCTGTAATTTCCTAGATTTAAAGCAACAGAAACTATAAAGTGGTCTGCTAGCAGGAAGATTTAAATTCCCAGCCCAGACTGCAATATCTTGGATTGATAGGTTAACTAATGGTGACATTTTGAAATTTTATAGTGGATAAGCTTTATGAACAGCACTGTCCCACTTGCATGGTTTCCAGATATCTGATAGGAAGGAATGAGCGTTTTTCTAAGATTTCAAGGAATCTACACAGTAGTAGCTTTCTCTGTTCTTCTGCCCTATGCTTTAATTTTTGGATTCATTATTACAAAACTCATTTTGTCTATATTTATATCTTATCTACTTTGGCTTTTTGTTATCCTCTGGATATGCTGATATCTTCCACTCTTCAGATTTTCTAATTATAACTACCTGCACTCAATTTTTTCCTAAACTTTATCACAACCATCTTTATGCCTTCTTACTTCTCACTAAAGATACTCACCTTAACCAAACAGTCATCTCTTCCCCTTAGCAATGGGATCTCTGTATTCTCTACTAAGTGTCTTGCAATTAATTTCCCTTTTTTTTCCTAATTCCAGTTTACCTACTCTATTATGTCCTGGGTCCACCATACCACCTCTCTCAATTTCATTCTTCCCTCAATATTGCATCTTATTTCCCTGGACAGTTTCTTTCTGACATTAGTCAAATTTTCCTTCTCAGGTGTGTAATCTTCCCCTTTTGCTCTTCTCCCCTCTCTCATGGTTTAGTATGGTAAATCATTAACACTGACAAAAGAGGTGAGTAGATTTCTTCAACTCAGTCTGTTTTCTAACAGCACTTCACCCCATAGACACCAGTAGCAAATGTATAGGTTTATTCTGTGGGGATATTTTATGCATAATGTGCTCAGCATTCCAAGATGTGGGGAGGAAGAACATTATTTGATCAAATGAGATGTCATCAACCTGCAAAATTGATTTATTCAAGATTTGAAATGTGCTTTTTATGGTATCTTGTCTAAATTCAGCTAATTCAAGACAAATGTGCAGCCATTTTCAAAACCTACAGCTGCTGAAACATCTGAAAGAAAGGATGCTGGTAATTTTATCAGTGAAAAAAAGAACCTAAACTGGCAAACCTAGTTGAAATAAAAAGAAATCAGGAAAAATTAGGCACATGGAATAGAAAACTTCAGTGCAAAGAAGCTGTGTCCAAACTAAAAGGAAACAGAAGCTGTATTTTAAAAAGAAATGTCAGGGAACAAACCTTACTTGTCATATTGTTCATTATTCTGGCAAGTGTTCCTTTAAAAAAGGGGGAATTTTATCTCAAGAGGACCACTGGAAATAAATTGCTTTTTTTTCTTGATATGGGGTTGGTGAAATTACACTTTTCAAACAGTCTGAAATGTTATGTTTTGTTCCAGCTTTCATCTGGAAAATTTTGAATGATAACACCAAAATAATATTGCATTTTAACAGTCAAACAGCAGAAATCAAGTATCTCACAAATAAACCACACAGGACATTAACAAGAATCTTAGCTTGCAATATCAGATTATCACAGGTAGGAGTTTGAACCAGGATCTTTAATAAGTGTCAGAGAGTAAATTTTTTGTGGAATTTATGGAATTTGTCTTTTTCCTTTCTCACTATTTCTCCTTTGTTTTTTAAAACTCTAACATATAAAATACTTCCTTGCAGCAACCCTTTTTGTAGAAAGGAAAATTAAAGAATCCTTCAGAAAATAAAATATTGAAGAGAAACATGAAGATGTTGCAATTAAAAAAAAGACATAAAAATTGTGACAAAAGGAAAAGCGAAATTTATTTTAAAGTTACCATATATGTTTGAGCCCTGTTGTTTAGAGAATCTAATCTGTCATAGATATAGGACCAGCAATGAAACTGTCAAAACTCCATAAAACACTCCTACTTTTATTTTTTGATGCTGTTGAATTAGTGTTAGTATTTTTCATCATGCTTATCTGGCATTAGTTGAATTTTCATAGAAAGGTTGAATGAAAACTTTGCAACCATTCCCCAAAATTAAAGGGTTTTTTTTGTTTGTTTGTTTGTTTGTTTGTTTGGGGTTTTTTTGTGGGTTTTTTACTACCTGTTTAGATTTAACCTAGAGTGGCTGGGCTTGAAATGCACAATTGCCAGAAAAGTGTCATTCAGAATCTTCAAAATTACCCATTTCTTGACATGACAAAAATGTGTTCATTTGGTTTCTGAAGGCCTCATTCTTTGAGACTGAGTTGTCCATTTTATAAATCTGAGAGGTTTTATACATTGCTAATCATATACCTGAGCATAGAGTATTTCACATGGAAAATCTCAGATTCTGCTTTTCCAAGCTGAGATACCATGAAACCAAACCTGAGATGTTATATCCACCACCAGATCCAGAAACCTCACACAGATATTCTGTTGAGCACAACTGGGAAGGAAGCCCCGAGTTCCTGAGAATGGCAGCAGATCCAATTTCCTGGTCCTCACTAAATTTTGAAGTCAACAGAGCCAGGAGCTGCAGTCTGGCACAGAAGCAATATGTCACCAGTGACCAGTTATATCTTCCCTCCCAAGCAGAAGGGCATGCTGAAATATAATCAATGCCTGCCAATAAATTCCATCTCCTATTTAGAAAAAGACCGTGCAACAGCGGAACGTGTTGCTCAGAGAAGTTGTGGTTGCCCGATCCCTGGAATTGTTCAGGGCCAGCGCGGATGGGCCTTTGAGCAACCTGGTTTCATGGAAGGTATCCAACCCCATGGCAGTGGGGTTGGAATTGGATGATCTCTTTAACAACCCTTCCAATCCAAACAATTCTACGAATATCACTCTTGAAATGTTAAAATTTGCCCACACATCTGCTGTTCAGAACATAATTCTAAAACCCACTGCAACAATTCTTCTTTGAGGGTGGGTCACAGATGCAAAACACAGCTTATTATTACTAGAAATTATTTTTATGTCAGGGACAGAACTCTGTGCAGAGGGTCACAAGGTACTAAGTTTCAAATAAAACTGGTCAAAATTATTCTTTCTCGCAACATATAGTTAGAAAAATTTTTTTTGTATCAACATGTAAAAAATGACAAACTTTTCCCTTTTGAGATTTTAATGAAAATTTAAAACTCTGAACAGCAAACTCTGTAAGTCCTATTTACAAATTCATCAAAAGATTGTGTTTCATGGAAATATTTTTCTTCATGACATACTGCATTTTAAAAAAATTAAAACAGACTTTGAAATACATTATTTTGAAAGTGAAATTTGCCATTTAAAAATTATTTCTATTTCATTGCCTTTATTTTATGTCATATCATATTACTAAAAAAAAATAAGTCTGAAGCAATATATTTCAATCATTTTAAGAGAAATATTTAACAATATGTTTCCATTTCATTATAGAAAAAAAAAAAAGAAAAAGAAAAAGAATATTTTTCTCTGTAACATAAGATCTAGTTCTCACCCAGCTGTATTTTTTGTCCCACTGGCCCTAAGCACCCCTCTAAGAGCAGATGTGAGCAACAAGGTTTTTCTTTGTTTACAGCATTGGATTGGGGTTTAACTGAATTTAATTATTTCAAAGTATATATTTTATGTGGTCAGACTTGCTCAACACAGTCTACGTTGGGTTGCTTCCTTTCACTTCAAAAATTCTAATGGGACATCAAAGTGGCATGTGGTAATTATACCACTGAATGTGTGTTATTAGTAAAGATTAGATTTACGTCTACTAACAGATAATACAATAAAACAGCTGTTAGGCTAGAACTGATACTGGTATAAATGGTTACTGGTATAAATGTTGCAGTACAAATGGTATAAATGGTATACTGGCATAAATTATTATATGCTTTTTGAGATCCCAGGAAAACATCACTTTACACTTTAGATGTCATGTTTGCATAAAATATTTGAAGATGAATTTGCTTAGTTTTTAGATATTGGTGGGGGAAAGGCATGTATTCTATCTTAAAAGAAAAAAATATGTTAGAAACTTATGGTTCCTTAAATCTGGTACCAGCTGCTGGCTAGAGAATGTAATTGGCATAAACTTTTAAATTCTTTCTAGTTTTAATCTTCTTTAAAATGATAGTTCTAATAATCAAAACTTGAATTCATGGATCTGTTCTATCTACTAGGGATGTATACAACATCCAGTGTTAATAATTGTCTAGATTAGACCTGGGTTTTGCAGATAAATACTTCATCCAACTGGCAGTATCAGAAGGAAAAAGTGACTGCGCATCCTCAAATAAGAAGTGCTGAAAAAAATCTGGTTTTTTTGAGGAAGACTCTCAGCACTTTCTCAGAAATTCCATACCTTTAAAAAGTCTTCTATTTTGTGGATTTCACTTTCTCAGTTGTGAGGTATCTATCACAGTAAAAACTTTGTCATCTAATAAACCATCTATCTCAATAATTTATCTTAATTAATACTGAGAAAATGATGGTGCACTGAAATCCAAATAAGGTATTAATAGCATAATAAACCATTTTAATTAATTCTGAATGCTGTTCATTAGAGTGTGGCTCTTTAGTCTAACTATACTATATGTATACCTAAATTGCATTCTGCCTAAAACAGGGAGCAAGAGTTTCCAAATTATGTAACGTAAAAAGCCAAAGCCCACACCTGTGGTCTTCAGCAAAGCCCAGTTAACACTCTGAAAACAAATAGTCTGAGATTAAGCATGCAATTTTGCCTGTGGAAGAACAAATAACTTGAACAGCCAGGCTGAGCTTTGTGGTCACTGAGGCCAAGAAAAGGATTGTCCTCACATGGAGTGGAAAGGCCATGGTGTTTTTGGACAGTCTGTATCCACATGTTCAGCTCTATATCCCTCCTGCTTCACAATACCACTGGAACTTGCTGGTCCTATTTCTGCTTCTTTCATCTGACCCTGCAATAAATATACCCAAACACCTGAAGGCAAGGTGATGATGGTGCAAATTCTTATCCTCAGATGCTTGCATCTTGGGCATCATGTTTTCTGTCTTATAGAACTCTACCAATTATTCCCAAACAAATGATTCCCAGATAACTAATACAGAATTACATTTAGTCATTCTCTTATTGCTCTTTCAACTAGCTGTTTATGCTTCTTAAAAATCCCCACTGCAAGCTTTAAAGCCAGTCATGTTTGTGTGAGCAGCCTAGCACACTCTCTATGAAAATGACATTTGTTCTGTAGGCATCATAAGTTTCCTTGCAGTATTTTAACACTTGGTTCTATTTTTCTGTGCCAGTTTTAGCCCAGATCTAGTTCACATCTCTTTAAGTCCAGGTCTATTTTCTCTATTTTTAAGATTCTTTTAATAACCAAGACCAAAGAAATTCTGACAGGAGGTGCACTTGTTTATAGCTAGTTTGAATTTCACAGAGTATAACCCTATTACATGGGAGCTGTGTCTCTTGGTATGTGTGTGTGTTTCATGATGCACCGAATAAAGATGAGGATAACATTTTCCATATAATTATCATTTTAATTTTAGCAGTGTTATATCATATGTTGTTTTTCTCCGAATATTTGAAGCCTAAATTATAAAATTTGAGAAGGCATCTTCAACTAGAAATTGTGATCAATGTGATAGGGTCAACTACATAAATAGTATAAGCAGACACCTTTAAAAGGTTTACAAGTAAGTGACAGACAAAAAGAACTCATGAGGGATCTGAGATACTTACATGTGGTGCTGATGCTTTTCTATTCCCAGGTTTATTCATTTTACACTTAAATAGTGGACATTCACTTCCACTTGTGAACTGACTTGTGACTACTTCGTATTCTGTGAGATTATACCTTAAAATCCAGAAGACAGTAACAAAGCATGGCACTAAGTCAGGTACCTGCCTTTCTACTTTGCCAGTGGTAATGATTTCCAGAAAAACAACCACACATCTGAGGCACTATGGCTGGTCCCAGGTGGAAATGGAATTTTCCTGAACATTCCAAAGAGCAGTATGTATCAAGCCCAGACTCCAACAGGTTAAGATAATCACATTGTGCACATTACACTCTACTTCCAAAATCACCTTTGCAATTGATTATAAATGCACTACACGATTTGTGTTGTGTCAACACTCATCAAGTTCTAGAGTGCTTAAAATACATCCCAAAAAACCCCATATATCAAACATGTGGTCCAGAAAGTATTCTGTGCCGAAGCAACATATGAAATGTGAATTAGAGGTAAGCTTGGGTAGAACAATTAATTCTTCATGGGATGAACATGGCTTTTCATGCCCAACTTCTGGGACAATGACAGAACACAATTTATAGAATGCTATGGACAACTTGATGAAAAATTTTCAATTTTGCATTAAGTGTGTTACACAGCACTGATACAATGGACACTAAATTCTGCACCATGGGGCAGAAATACAGAGCAGAATAGCTTCTTTGCAATATTTCTGTGTTTTGCTTAGAATTTAAGACTGATTTCATATTTTGGAAATATTCAGCAGGTGGCTACTGGTGCTAACTAATTTCATGAATGGGTTTATCACTTTTTATACCTGCTGTTCAGGTTCATTATTTGACTTGATGTGAACAACAGCAATTGTTCCCTTGTCAGGGAATCTCTCATCCAGCAGAGAGTCTTATCACCCGTCAATGGCCCTAGGAGGCAGGTGATGGGGGAATTGGTTTGGTAAAAGTGTGATAAAAATGTGACATTCCACTTAATAATTATGTTTTCATAAAAGCAGAAAATTTCATGTTTCACTAGCACCATTTAACGGCATCTGGAAATGGTTTTGTTTCTAATCACCCCTATTTCTAACCACCCCATTTGAGGTCTATGCTCAGTATGAGTAATTGTCATTCTGCGTTTTAGGAGGGGCAATTGCAAATGGGTTCAATGCAAAGGTGCCTCTGACCTAGAGCAAACGAGTATGTTCCCAGCTCTGCTGTCATAATGTTGGATAAAAGTTGTTCTCCTGTATAAACAACTCTGCCCCCTTCACACATTTACACAGAAAACTGGAATAATTCCTGGATTATTCCAGCTGGCTTCCACTGTGCCTGAAAAAGGTTAAGAATGCAGAGGCAGCTTTTATGTCTTTCCTACCAAGTGCATGTCATTTCAGTGGAAAGATACAATTTGATAAAGGCTCCTTATAAGAATTATTATGAGCATTTTATTTTAGGGGAGGGAAAATGAATAACTGTTTTCCCTTTCCTTTGTGGCATGCAAACTCCCTAGCATTTACACATTATGCAAACTTCAAGGAGAAAGCAGTTAGCATGTCAGAGAACCAGCAGTGATAACACTTGAGCAGAGCAGTCTGCAGCATTCTCTTTAGTTTCACGACAGGCACATTAGTCTGGATGTTAGCTGCTTCTCCTTAATTGGATTGCTTGCATAAATTGCAATACAAGGTGGACATGTGATAGCTTTCTTTTTCACCAATCAGTCATGTCAAGAGAACCTTATGTATTTTATACAGAAAGTAGAAAAAATGATAATTTGAAAAGATGAGAAGATGGTGCAGGGTAAAAGCTGATATTCTTCCTTTATAACAGATAGCCCCAAGTTGTAGAGGCCATTATTTCTTGCATTTTCAGAGCAAATGAACTTGACAGATGGCTGTGTCACCTAAACCCCTACCTACCAACTTGATTATGCAGAAAACAATACAATAGAAAAGAAATCATTACTGAAGGAACCTGGTTAGTCCACAGAGGGCTGAGTGGTGCAGAAGAACAAAATTACAGTTGTGGAATTGAACAGCAAGAATACATTTAACATAAAGTGGGTTACAGCAAGGCAATCAGTCATGGCTAAAGCTATTGTCTAGGCTTGCTTGCATGGTATATGAAGTAATCTGTCATCTACCAGTGAATTTATGCTTAGTTTATAGTAGAAAAATACAAAGGTTTTGCCAGGGCATGTTCTGGTAGTCTTAAGTAGCTCAACTATGGATCTATAAAATTAAAGTTATGGGAATTCAGGACATTTTTCTGCTTCCAATATGTTTTGGAGGACATTAACACCAAAGTAATTTCTTCTCCCTTCTCCCATGTTACTCAAACATTAACCAAATCCCACTACTTAAGGAAAGAAAAAATAGGCTTGGCAAGACAAATACTCAGCACCAGTCCAGGTTATACAGTACTACCATTATTCCATAAAAAGTTACTTTGGATTGGCTGGAGGTCTGGCTATGGAAGCTATGGAATGACATTCAACAAGACAGGAAAGGGGCAACTCCTATTCCTGATGTTCCAGGCTCCACATTAATTTTTGCACATTATTTGCAAAAAGATAAAATCTCTTATCAACATTATTACTGTTTCTCAGAGGTATTATTATATAATCTCATATATCATTTGCAACAAAATGGGCTTCTAGTCTCTGTTTCTCTTGACAGTTTCAAGCAATACAATCCACTACTATATGCTTGAGGGCTTACCACCTGGTAAGACCTCATGTTAACTAATTATTTCAATTAACTACTTTTGATATAACCCAGCTCATCTAGTTTGTCATTAACATCATTTAAAATATCCATTTTAGCAGGATTAATACTACGTATGTTTGTTCCCAGAAAGGTGCTTGAAAAAGGTTTGATGCAGGTGGTGGAGAGTCAAGACTGCCGAGAAAAATTACCAGAGTAGGGAAAAACTCTCCCTGTAGAACACAGTGGACTTCCATCCCAGAAAAAGCTCTTTTTCCTCTATTACTAGGCTTCTCTTTTATTCAGTATGTATGTGACTGATTTCCACTTTTTCCTTGTCTTTTTGGGACAGTCACACTCTCACATCACAGGAAACCGATGCAGAAACAGGTGTGTCCAGAGGTAAGAGTCTCAGACCCAGAAATCCTCAAATTTGTGAGAAAAAGACTAGAAAGAGGATGCAGTTTCCAAAGTTAGAAGAATCTGTGTTTTCATTGCTATGCAGCTTCCAAACCTCTTGCTATTGTATTAGATCTGTTTCAGCCAGATGAAGGCAAATAGAGATATTTTTGCCTCAGCATGCAGATGAAGGTTCCAGTATTCTCCTGATGCTGTGATAAATGCAACATGAACAGCTCTAACACATGTACTTTGTCTCTTGTGAAGGCTTGTGTCCTTTCACTGGTCTCAGGTCTGAAGAGTGAGTCTTTGGAATACCTAGGGCTTGAGCCTGATTTGGGAGAGCAGAGAAGAATTCACATCCTCCTCTAAGGGGTTAGGGACAGTTCATTCAATAGAGCTCACACACCTGCTTTTCCAGCACAGGAATTCTCTCTGCAATTTTTGCATATTGGCGCAGAACTTCCAGATCTCTACTAGGTCCAGCACAATGACTGGTTATGGTAATGTTGATAATACAGCCAGAAACCTTGCGCTTGATTGTAGAGTACCCCAAGAAAAACAGGTATTTAACAGTGAAAACTTACCTACAAAGTCTTTGTGTAAACAAAAGCCAAGGTATGTCTTATTTATTTTGCAAACAAAAAAAAAATAAAAAATTGCCACATGAAGCTTTCTGAGTCCGTAGAAGTACACAAGCACAGAAAGAAATTAGTTCTGTAACATGAATAGGGAAGTATAGACTACACTGCTCATTTGCATGAGGCTCATGGAAAATATCTCTCCAGAACAAAGTTCAAACACTCTCACAAGCAGACATGGAAGGACAAACCAAATCAGAATTATTCTGTGAGACAGGACATCATCCACTCTGGAGTTCAAATAAACCTTAAGCAACTGTGTGACTAACAAAATCATGTATTTGTATTAAAAGCAGAGAAAATGAGCTTGGCAAATGACTGAATCACCTTTGTAAGAACTGACCCCAGTTACTGCAGAGCAGAAAGGCCTATTTTGGTATCTAAAGTACTGAAAGAAATTAAGAAATAAAGACACAGATTTAAAACTCCTAAAAGAATTTGCTAAAAACTTCTTCAGTACTGAAACCAAACCAGAATTTTCCCACTCTTTTAGACATCAGTTCTTCTTCTCTTGTCTTGACAAACATGATGTCTTTGTCTTATCCGGAATTTAGACACACATTTATTTAATTTGGCCTCTGACATTGATATTATACATACACATATTTACCTATATACTGGTAAAAGTCCTAACTACAATAATCTTTTTCAGTGCTTTTGATTCCTATTCAGTTTATATCTGAAAAATCATATTTTATCTTTCCATCATAGTTCCATTTCTGAACTCTTGCTCCTTTCAAAAGATTGTCAAGATATTCTATGAGAAACTCAGGGGTTACCAACCTGGAAGAAAAGAACAAAATTGTTCAAAGACATCTCTGGAAGTTGTTGAAAGGTGCATCCAAAATATGAAGGCCATTCTGGGAGTACACCTGACATTTAGGTAGTAGTAACAATCAAATTCTAGAGACTGCATTTATTAATTTATTGATATATGTCTGTATCATCTGAAATCCTGTATTGGGATAGTCTAACAACTAAGTTCAAAACAATGTTTCTTTTTCGCCCTTAAATTTCAAATAATTGCATAGTTCCCTTCCCTTCCAATAAATTAAATTAATTCATAACTAAAATGTTTTTAACATCAAGAACAACATTCTAGTTTACCTGAAAAGCTCACAAGATAACAACTGGCAGTTTAACACAGCTTTATCGAGACCATCCCCCAGCTTCCTGATTTCAGATGTTTTACTGCCCTCCTTTCATGTGCTGTCAGAATTTTTCCAGGGCAACCCACTCTCCTCCTGCTACTCAAATTCCCAATATCCGTCAGATTAATGCCAGGATAGGATGTAACAGTGATCCTCTTCTGCTGATGCACTCCGTACTCTGAACAAAAAATATCTCTCATTTAAAACTAAACAGCAGATTACAAGAATCATATTCTCCCTTGTCTAACCTCTGTCTGAGTTTTCACTTCACCCAGGGCAGATTTTGATTTCACCTTTGTCATTTCCTGGTGTACTTTCAGCCCTTCACCTGAATCAAAGACACATGCTCCTGGAAGGCTAAAATTTGCTTTGAGAAGGAACTTTCCTTATGCTTCATACTTAGCCTATCAGCTGCTTTTTTGGCTTAATTTTTATGTCTTTTCTGTAGGGTAAAGAATCCACAGCTTTTCAGTTACTTCATAAAATAAATGTGTGTGTGATTAATTGCCCAATTCAGTATTATTAACTTACAAGGGACGTTTTGTTTTGATTCTCAGGTTGAATTCTAACCTGATTACAAAATCTAGTGATAAGGAAGTATTACTGAGTTCCTCTCCCTTGCAGGATACAGTTGTCCCTAGATGTATATAGTGATTATTCATGTTGCTTTATACAAACAATCTCATGCCTTGCCTTCATCTCCCCAGGTAATGTTATTACTCTGAGGTTTTTTTTTTTTAAACAGTGTTTTTTTGCTCTACGTTGGATCTGTGAGCATAACTAATGACATTAAGTTGACCTGATTAATTACTGACACTTCGATTTTGCAGCTGATGAAGTGCACTTCAATAAATAATATGCACTGGCTGCAGCTGTCCTGGTTCTTGCTAGAACTGGGATTTTTTTAGAACTAGCACATTTCCCAGCCAGCCCTGAGACTAACACAGACTGTGAGAGTTTTGTAGACATGTCAATCTATAAGCCCCATTTGCTTTCAGTAGCAGGTAAGATTGGGACCATTTACGGAGACTCCTGGTACCCATATTAAGGCAGGGGGGATATTTAGAAGAAATCAGTCTGGACCATCATTCCCTGCTTGTTGCCAGGGGAGCTACATGTAAAATGGGTCACTCTAATGAGTAGTATGCGAACCTCTTTTCTTGTAAAGACCTCATATACAATATGTGATTTTTGAAGCTGACTAATTAAATATCTTTCAGTGGCTCTTTGCTGAAATCCAGTTCTAAGTACATGAAATCTTCTATTAATTCAGACTAATAACACATACACATAATTGTGTCTAACTATTGCTTTTGTAGAGGTTGTTGTCCAGTTCTCTTTACCAGTGGGCTGGCAGAAGTGTCAAAATTTCAAGACCTGATCCTGTTGCTGCCTACACATGTGTTCTGCTTATAAAAAAGTTAATTGTATTCTCTGGCACTGGCTTTTAAGGATGAACCTCACCTTTCTCTAAGAGCCCAAAACCAGCTAGACTTTGCAACTTTAGTTCTCAAAAACTTTTCTTCATATTCTACAACTTGCTGAAAGGCAGTTCACAATTCTTGGTTGTTCACAGCATTAATTTACTTTATTGATGACATCATCAGTGTTTTGTCACCGTAGAGTTTAGTTGTCCTGAGTAAAGCTGACCACGGAAGTTTTGAACATTGATTTTTTTTTTTTCTCCTTCTGTAGCATAAGTGGATGATTTATCATCTTCTTCTGGGACATCAGCCAGAGGCAAGAAATAGCTTTAATAACATGCTCTGAAGTGACTTATACTGACTGTGCGTTTAAAAATGTGTTCAAATAATACTCTGTACCTGGACATCAGAACATCAACCATCGGGAAAGACAAGAAAGCTTTTTATACAAACAAATGACATCTGCCACACAACAATTACAGGACTCAGTTTTCCTTCAAATATAGTTCAGAGTTTTCTTTCACTTGTATTTGAATGTACAACATTTTGGGCTTGATTTTTATTATTTCAAAATTTCTGAATAAAATATTAAAATTTAAAAAATCATCAAAAGGTAGTATAAAACACAAGTTTCATGTACAAAATTTCTTTGTCAATGAGCGTTTAGATTTCAGCATCACTAATTTTATTAATTTTCTTTCATTGACATTGTATCAAAGTACAATCTTGGAAAAACAAATCCATACTTTGAGATGAAACATGAAGGCAAGGATGAAAAACAATTCCATAGGATTCCCTGTTACCTCAGTAGATTCATGCATGTGTGTGCACGAAAGGAAAACAGATTGGATGCAATTTGATGTTACATTTCCTTAGGTGACAAAGCTGGCTGTTTCCTGATTTATGTAGCAGGCCCATAAGCAGTCATATTGCCACCATTGATAGAGCAGGAGAAGGAAAAATGGTAGTACAAGGATGGGAAATAATGACAAAATAGGAAATAGGACATCCTTATGCTGGAGGGAGAGAAAAAAAATAGCAGATAATTGGAGGAATGCATTTTACAGATAAAATTAATTTTAATTGAGGAAGCAACTAGAAGTAATTTACAAACAAATTTATAAATTGGTCTCAGAGTTAAATCATTTCTAAGATGCAAAAAGCCCAGAAATAAAGACTGGGAAATATATATATTTTTTCATTTTGCATATGTGCAATCTAAGGAAAAAGAGATGCTTCAGGCATATGTGGGTAAGTAACGACAAACGTTATAACTGCATTTGGTCTCTTTATTATTTGCTTTGCTGCATATTTATATGAGGAAATCTTTGGTCTCTTAAACGTTCATTTGAAAAGGCTGGAGCCCAAAGATGACACATTTATAAACATGTCATGAACTTTGGTTACATGCAGAAATGCAATTTATTTTGAGACTGAAGAGAAATCATTTTGGACAGGACAGGAACTGTTTATATAGGTCACATCACTCAGTAATTCATATAGTCATTCATATACAATACAACTAGGCCAGATTTTTGGTTGAGGTAAATGGGTGTAGCTTGATAGTTACATGAAGCTTCACAAGCACCTGTTAGATAAATTAAAAAATAAATATTCTGTGATTCTAGGAGTTTACATGCTCAAGATAATTAATTTATTTTCTCCCAGGTGTAACGCTGACACAGAACACTTTCTGGTATGGTTTTGGGGTTTGTATTTTTTAAAGTAGATTACGTTCAAGATTGTTAACCAATCAGAATAAACTATTTCAATTTATCGCTGGCTTATTGTAGTAGGAAATATTTTCATGAATTTAGATAAAACATGTTAAAGTCTACCACTTTCCAGTACAATGATAAATCTCATAAACACCAAACTGTTAAATAAAATAAAATTAAATTAAATAAAATTAAAATTTGAAGTACCTTTTTCTAAAACTGTTTCTACATTGCAAAAATGATCATAAAAATATAGCAACCAATTTTTCTTTCTGCAAGAATGAAACTAGGAATTCCTTTCTTAACAGAAATGCATTAGCTGAGTTTTTTTAGCTTTCCTGAGATTTCTCTTCTTATTCTTCAAAGTCTGTCAAATATTGAAAAAATTCATTCTGAATCCTTAGTTCTCTCTTGAATATGAGTTCACCACAACCCATACCCTATTTGCTCAACTACTTCTTGTATAGTTATGCCCTTTCCAATGCATCAGAAACACAGAAGCTAATGTATTTTAACTCCTACAGACCTTGAATTTTTTAGAAGTTCAGCATCTTGCTAGTCCACCAGACCCTCTCAAGCCATACTTATTTGGTTTACAAGAATGGTGCTCAATGAATAATCTCAAAAGTCACTTCTTTCTCCTATTTAGCTTGTCAGGATGAAAGGGTTTTAAGTACCAGTTTTCACTCTTTGCATGACCATTTCAGCTGCAGGAATTACTTGTAAACACATGAGTCAGCCACCAAGAAGAGAAATTATCTTGCTTTCCTTTGCACAGGACCCAAAGGAAAATCTCTGCCTCTCATTTCAAGGGATTTGCACAGGCTGGGGAAGAGCAGGTTATGCTGGCTGTGCACTTGATGTGAGCACCATCTGGCAGTGGCGGGTAGGCTGACTCTGGGGGAACACTGTCATGAGCACTCTGCCGCTGCTCTAAAGAGAAGTAACATCAACATCTTGCAGGAATATGCTGCTGGTTTTACCATATGTGATAACAGACTGAGACTGGACATGGTCACTTCTTGAGGGACTGCATTTCCCCAGCTGATGAGGGATCCATTTCTGCCTTTGTAATACAAGAAATCTGAGTTCGGGCTTAACTCACCTTGTGCCTTTCTTGAGCACACAAACCAGTGTCTTGATTGTTTGTCTTCCAAATCTACTGGGTTCCAAGGTACATGCCAAAAAACTTTGAGGTTTTCATGTAATCGTGTGTAAGATACCTGCAAGTTATAGCACTGAATCCAAAGGAACATTTCCTTCCTGTGAGAAGAGATCCTGAGGCAGATTGGGTTTAACACACAAAATGCTGTAATAAACCGATTTCCAGGTGTTACTTGGAAAAAAAAAAAGTCAAAGCAGGAAGCTACCAGAGGCAGCCATGCAAAAAATAATCACAGTAGCAGATACTGGCACCAACACCTAAAATAAAATACAAATCTCCACCTCTGAAAAGAAATTCTGCTTGTAGACTTTGTCTAACCGGCTACATACTCATGATCCTTCAGGTATAGGCACTATGCACTATTCCTGAAGATATCTGGGTGGACTTACAAAGCTGTTTTCTGGGAAGGCAGTGGGGGAGAGGTGGGTCACTGGAAAGCAAATAAATGAAACAAAGATTACTGGAAAAACTGGCATATACTTATTCATGTCATATGAAAGTATGTGAAGAATTAATAAGAATTAATTCCAAAATACCAAAATGTTCTGGCAAATATTAGGGTAGGCCTAGTTTAAGCCATTGAATTAATAGAAAGAAGTACATAACTTTACACCCTTGTATATAAATCCCACACACTTCTTAGAATGTTTCCACAGCTACAGAAAACTAAATTAAAGAAAAAAAGTTTTGTTTCAACACAAGAAAGGACTTTCAAGGTCTGCTGTATTTTCCATGCCATATTATCATAGAACCATAAAATGGCTTAGGTTGGAAAGGGCCTTTAAAGGGCATGTAGTCTAACTCCTCCTAGATCTTTCCCTAGATCAGGTTGTTCAGACCCTTGTCCATAGAACCTGGCCTTGAATGTTGCCAGGGATGGGCATCTACCACTTTTTTCAGTAATTTTTTCCAGTGTTTCACCCCCCTCATTGTATAGAATTCATGCTCTATGTCCAACCTAACTATATCCTTTCGGTTTAAAATCACCACCTCTTGTTCAGTTGCAATAGGCCCTCCCAAAAAGTATGTTCTCATCTTTCTTGTAGGCCACTTCTAAGCCCTGAAAGAACACAAGTTTTCTTATTTTCCTCTTTTTCTTTTTTTTCCCTAGACTGAACAACCGCAGCCCTCTCAGCCTGTCTTTGTAGGAGAGGTGTTTTCGTGCCCCACCCCTGCCCCCACTCTGGACTTGCTCCTAAAGGTCTGTGTCCTTCCTGTGCTGAGAGTCCCAGAGCTGGATGCAACACTCCAGATGGGGTCTCAGGAGAGCAGAGCAGTGGGGCAGAATCACCTCCCTTGCCCTGCTGGTCAAAATGCTTTTGATGCAGCCCAGGACACATTTGGCTTTCTGGGTGAGGAGTATCCATTGCTGGCTCATGTGCAGCCTCTCACGCCCCAGCACCCCCAAGTTCTTCTCAGCAGGGCTGCTCTCCATCTGTTCATCCCCAGCCTGTGCTGATACCAGGGTTTGCCCCAACCCAGGGGCAGCACCTTGCAATTGGTCTTGTTAAGCCACATGATATTCCCAAGGACTCATTTCTTGCTCTTGTCCAGATCCCCCTGGGTGGCATCCCTGTCTTTCAGGGCCTGTGAACTACACTAACCAGCTTGCTGTCCTCTGCAAACTTGCTGCTACCTTCTTAAAGGAATACACCTTCAAGTTGTTTCACTGGTGCTTCTCTGCTGCCTCCTATTACCTCTGGAGCCCCTCCATGTCTCAGAGCAACAGGCTGAGATCCTTGCTAGCAGAACATCCTGGTAACCTTGGTGTGTCCTCCCAAATTTTGTCACAGACAAGAGTTATATAATCCCCTCCCCGTTAAGTCTTAGGAAATTTGTTGTTTCTAAGGCTGGATTCACAGCGAAGTAATAGGTATTAATTAGGAGATACCACTTAAAAGTAAATACCTCCATATCATTGTGAACTTTTCATACTTATTTAGTGCTCACCATCAAAGGAGTGAGACAGCCAGCAGTTAGGATCAGGCTAATGAAAATGTCACCCCTTTGTAAAACTCTGACCAAAATAAACCTGAGAAAGGCTATAAAAATATTATCACTGAATAAACACCATTTTGTCTTCAACTAAGGAGCTCAGTGTTTCCAGCCTTAGTGAAAAAAAAAAATCTTTGGAAGTTATAAGACCTCCATGATTTCAGGTGGTGGCTCTGAGAAACAAACCAAGTTCCTACTACTGAGTTAGAAAAGAAACCTTGATCCTGGAAGTAGCAAAATGTAATGGTTATTTGTTGTTTTTTTGGGGTTTTTTTCTTTCTTTTTCTTCCATATCTATTATTATAAAAACAAAATTACATTTTGACCAATGACACTGTTTTCAAAGAGTTAGAGTGAATTTTGGAGGGATAGAGGAGTATAATTCTTCTCTGGAAAAAAAAAAAAAAAAAAACCAACCTAAAAGAGTCTTTGGTATTTAGTTAGATCTCTTTTAATCCTCTGATAAAATTATGTGGGATTCTGTTGTAAGACATTTCTAAAAACATATCTAGAAAGTGAGGCTTAATTTTGAAAGTTAGTGTTCCTGATGTACAAAAAAATCCTAAAAGCTCCACAGAGCTCCAAGAGACCTGCCTTACACCACTTGCCATGGGAAGACCTTGTCCTCATTTTTACAAGCAAGTACCAGACCTGACCTGTTAGTCCACTTATGTAAATAAAAAGTCCAATTCCCTTTGCAAGCTCCTGCTAAAGCTGTGCCATTAGAGCCATCGTGTCATTTAGGCAGTCAGTGGAGAATCAAAGCCTGCCTGTGCTGCAGCAGCCCAGCGCTACGTTTCTAAGAAAATGGGCTCTTAAAAAAGGAAATGTCACACCGCAGTGTGAGAGATAAACAGAGGTATATCTTTAGAGCAGCAGGCAGGGACTGTAGAAACACTCTCTGTAAATGACTTTGATCCCCTAGTGTGATGAATCATGGAGTCGCAAATCCTTTTTAGCTAATTGCTATCAGCTTGTGAGATTTTTCCTTCCATGTTCAATATCAATTTTCAGGGCCATAGGAGATAGCACTTGTCCCCCGAGTCTGCTGGCGACTTACCGCTAAAACTGAACTAGCACCACTTAACAGTTTAAAGGGGGAAGTCATTTAATATGACACTGCTGCTAGTAACTAAAAGGGAAAATATTAGGAGCAAATAAAGGGAACAGTAAACCTTTTTTTTTTGCTGTCAATGACTTGCCTTTGAAAGTGTCCTTTCCATATCCACATAGTATCAGTGCATCTATCTCAAAGCAAAAGAAGTTTTAATTATTCAAAAGTGGTAAGCAGGGACTTGGGAAAAAGGAGAGTGAAATTTGGTTGCTTCTCAATTCTAATAATTTCCACATTAAAAACTGTAAATAAAATAAACTTTTTAAAGACACTTTGAACCATACTATTGGACTAAATGACAAATTTAGAATATAATTTTAAATTTAAACACAGTGCATATTTCACTCCATTTCCTCTTTCAGGACTATCAAGTGAAAATATTTTAGATTTCCAAGGAAATCTGGTCCTTTCCTGTTCACTGGAATTTTTCTGCAAAATTTTTTAATCACTTCTTATTCAAAAGATTATGAAGACCAGAAGTTACATTTTTTTGAAGTATAAGAGCAGAGGTACTTTTCCAGACTATAGAGGGACACAATTTCAGAACACTCCAGACTTAGAAATTCTAAATTCTTATGTCTAATTCATGCTTCTCTTGGCATTCAGTAACCGCTGAATGCAGACAGCACCTCCAATTGTCAAAACCATTTGGTAAATAAACTTAGATTTAGTATCAAATTTCATGGCACTTAAGACCTAGAATGTACAGAATGAAGGAGCTTGCTATTAGGCCCGTTGATTGTGTAAAGCTGAAATAACATAGTGCTTCAAGTAAGTGTAGGAATTTTGTTTTACAAAACAGCAACTGGATTTACTTTTGATGAATTCTTTTAAGTTATCTGAACTGTCACCATTGGTCCTATGCATCTTCACAGTCATTCACTGGTTTTAATACTCAGAGCAGTGACAATTTTCCAGCTTAGATTAGGAGTATTTTTTTAATCTGTATATAAGAAAACTTACATTTTATCCTAGGGACCATAATCACCATTTAAGGATAAATATATGTCTAATTAAGCCCAGTTTCAGAGCAAAATTTGGTTTAATTTGTCACAGATCAGGACCAGTTAATTACAAAAATTATCCTGAGACAAAGTTTAAACAATATTATTTTTGGAAAATATATAAATAAATAAATAAATACATAAATAAAAGCCATTTGGCACTTATTGTTTCCTGACAACTTTTCCATTGGTTTCCTTATCAAGAGAAGTGTTCAATATTGAAGTAGAGATTCATTTATTTGAGGTGGGATAGACTGAAAGACAGAAATGAGATGATGATTATGGGATTTCAAGGTGGAGGCTGAGAGCAAAATATAAAAAACCCAACTTTTACTATTAGCTGAACACCCAGATTCTGAGCTGGTATCCAGATTATTTTCTTTCCTGGGGAAGACAATAAAATTTTGGTGAAAAGACTCATAGTTTTGAATACTTTCTTAATTTTGAATATTTGCCTAAGTTTTAAGACTTTCTCCTCAACTGTTTCTTATGGAGACTTCTTAGCACATGGGGCTGCCACATCTACTGCTCTGCATCACGTAAGAATAGAGTAGGACACTTCTCAGCTTCTGCCTTACAACTGGGTTCCACTTCACAGTGTACATTTAACTTGCATGTATTTTCTAATACTGTCCACCAAATATCAGAGGGAGAACACAAAATTTCTCATGTTCTTCCCTTGTCTTGCCCGGAACTTTTTTCTCTGAAAGTTGACTCAAAAAAGTTCAGCCTACCATCTGATCACAGCATCATCACTTGTGAATTCAAAGTACCTGTATTCCAAAATTATATTACAATGATGCATTTTATAAGGCATTGTGTTACCCTGCACTCATAAAAAAGAGAAGTAAAGCTGTTCCATACTTCTAGCCCATTTGCAGAGATGCTACTGTAAAGGAGCAGGGAGAGGAGACTGAAGGATCAAAACTTACTCAGAGAGAAAAAAATAGATGTTAACTTTGACATGAACTGACTTGATAGTAGGGGTCAAAGTCTGGGAAATGCAAGTAGTTTCACTCTAAGATTTTGCAATTTCCCCAAAATATGGAACAGTTAAGTTCTGAAAAATAAGAAGAGGAAAAAAATAAATTTGCAAAAAATTTGGACAGTGCAATTGGATTTGAAGTTCTTCAGTGAAGTTTTATGCCTAAAAATGTTTTTTTCATTTTTGAGAGAAATTAAAACAAAGTATTTTCAAGTTCATTGTAATAAGAAAATCTCCAAGGCTGAATGAACAGATTTAAACCTTTTTGGTGATTAAAATATTTGTAAATTTACATACAAGCTGCAGCTGGTATTGCAAACTAAAAAGCAACACTAATACCATGTTTAAGTAAAACCTCTTCATGTGAACAAAACTAAATTTGTTTTAAAGCTCAAAAATGAAGTCACTTGTGACAATGGGGGCAGCAACATAGGTCACAAAAAGTTTGGTGGCAAAATTTTTTCTGCTATCCTCTCTAATAGTGGTAGAATTATGCTCTTAGAAAATATTATAAATTATCTTTAATTTACAGACAGAAAATATGTTAACATTCCAGCTGGTCACACAGCTCAATTAATTTCAAGCAATTTAATTTCAATTCAACAAAACTGTGTTATTTTAGCTACTAAAACTTCATCAGGTAAGATCTGAATCAAATGTTTTTTCTCTCTCCCTGGAAGTGAAAACTGATTTGGTGTCTCTAGGGTTTGAAATCAAGATCTAGGACATCTCAGTATGACACTTAGTCAACAAAAGTATTCTTCCAGCAGAATTTTACTGATGAATTTAAGGGAAAAACAGATTGGAAGACAACTTTGGATTAACGACTGGGCACTAAATCTACCTAATAATCACCAATGTGGTATTCTTATGTTTTCTTCTATTGCAAAGGCAAAGTACCCTACTTTTGTAAAAACCAGATGCTAATACTCACATGTTAAACTCTCTCCTGATTCAGGGATTTGGTCCAATTATTGAAGCAACTTTAAAAAAAAAGAAAAAAATTGTCTATGATAAAAAGTTTCAATATTAAAAAGGCATATAATAGAATTATATTTTGAAGAACTTGAAAAAGAAGCACAGGAAAGGTATTTTTTATAAACAGAGAAATCTTTTTTCAATAAAAATTTACTTTACTTGTGTCATATAAATTTCTAATACAGTATACAGTATATTGTTTTCCAGCATTTATTGCTGACAAGAAATGTAACTATGAAAATCATTTTTCAAATAACAAAAAATAAGTGACACTCATCTGTAAAATACACTAGATTTTCAATGATAGAAAAAACAATCTGAATTTTTGGACCTGCTCTGTGTTTGCTGAGGATTTGAGTTTGAGTCAAAGGTTTTAGCTACAGTTTATTGTTTTCATTCAATAACTACCTTAGTTGTAGCTATGAAAAAATAATGTATAATGAAATAAAGATGTACAACAACATGCACTTGAGCTTTTAAATAAATGGGGGTGAAAGTGCACAGGCTAGTCTAGAGCCTGCAGGGATGGCATAATACAGCTTAAGTAATGAATCTCATTTAAAAGGGAGACTGTGCTGTTAGTGAGAATATCTATTGGAGTTTAGAAGAAAACTAAGTTTGGCCATTTTCCACCTTTTAAAAATCCCGTGAAAGAGCATCTCTGGCAATCACTGTCAGTTGAACGCTGTTCGGTACCTGGGCAACTTCAGCACCACAAAACTAAAAAATGCAATCCTGCTCTGGATCTTCACGGTATAATTCTCACTAATGCCAGTGGATGTCCTAGCTAAACAGAGGGTAAAGGACAAGGTCACAGGATAATGAATTTAACTCTAGGTTTTTAAATGAGGGAGGCTGAGTTGTTGAGGCTTTATCTTTTTTTTTTTTTTTTTTTTTTTTTTTTAATGGCATCTTTTTCTTCCTCAGGGAGATCTGCAGGCTGTGGCTTTTTGCCTTTGAACATCCTCAAGTCAAGCATCAAGAAAAGGTGATGAGGGTTAGGGAGGCTCCCTTGACATTTGGTGCACTGGCATCAGCCTTTGCAATTACGGGCCACCTTTCTAGCAGACGGTAATTGAAAAGTGTGAACCACATGGGCTCTAGTCAATAATAGCGTCAGCATACAAATGACACTCTGAGCTTTCTGTGTTCGCCATCCACTGTTTTTGCTTTTCACCTTTTATCCTTCTCAGCATCATGACTTAATCCACTCTAATGAGGTGAGCTCTATTGCCAAAAATCGGCAGCAACACAGCTCTCTTCTGGCACCACTTGGGGTTTGTAAGGAGTCAAAAAAATAGTGAGTCTGTCAGCTTTCCAAAAAAGGACGACAGTGCACCCTTTGAAATGTCCTCAGCTTTCGTGAGCACTCTTTTGAGTACAGGCTTCTTCCACCCTTGCTAAGGAATGCATCCTACCTTCATAAAACTTGTTCATCACCAACCCAAGGTGACCAGAGCCTTTGAGTTAATTTAGTACAGGGATTTCCTAGCTTGAAGGTCATTATTGGTGGCCACATGTCACTGTTTACAAACAGCAGGTGACTGCCAACAGTGGTGAGTGTGTGAATTTCCTTTGCTCTCTTTTCCTTACCCATCTGTCCACGTTTCTGGAATCATAAGTATCTGCTTGTAGCAAAAGCCTCAGAAGAGAATCCAAGATATTGTAGATGATAAGATACAGAAGGAAGATAACCAGTTACTTCTGAGTGACTAAAAGGAAAACAGCTAATTTTACAGAGACTTTTTCCTCTCTTCTTTTCTCACACTCATTTTAACTTAAGGTCACGGAAGGGTACATTGTCTATGTAATACTTACAAAGAGCACTTACAAAGATGTGGAATTAATGAGTTCTGCCTAGCTATGAGATTTTCATCAGATTTCAAAATGGACCCAGAATAGAGTTCTACACATGTGTCAGTCATAAATAAATGCCATAATAAACTGAAACAAAATCCATATCTTAAAAAAAAATACACGTATTTAATTGTGCAAAAGTTGATCTTTAGAAATGATGTGGTACACTTATCAATAATTTTAGCTGCAATGGCAATTTCCATATTTAAAGATGGAGACAGAGGGTGGGGGTAGGGATGAGAAGAAAAAGAAATACAATGGAAAGTGTTTCCATGGGATTAGACCACATGGCTTTAATACACATATACACAACTGAGGAAAGCAGAGAATTTTGCCTCTTACACTTCTTGGACCTCTCTCTCCTTTCTTCAACTCTAATCTGGTTTTTGCCAATTCCTTTTGATCTATCGGGGGCAGGCAAGTCAGGTCCGTAAGTACAGATGGAGTAAATATGGAGATTAGCCTCTTCTCGTACTGCATTAGCTCCTAATACCTGATTAAGCCCAGAATCATGCAATTGTCTTCGTGTTGGCTATCAGAGTGGCAGAGCACAGAAGGGGGCAGGATGAAGGCTGATTTTGTAATGGATACTTATTTTATCCCAGTGCTCTAAGAAGATTAGGCCTGGGGGTGTCACATTAGCCATGATCTCTGGGCCTTTGGTAGGCTCTTGCAGTTTTCAAACACCTCTGCTTCAGCCGTAGAACAAACAGGCAGCTTGGACGCTGTGGCCCCATGTTGTGGCATGAATAATTGCA
This sequence comes from Pyrgilauda ruficollis, assembly GCF_017590135.1. NCBI lineage: Eukaryota > Metazoa > Chordata > Aves > Passeriformes > Passeridae > Pyrgilauda > Pyrgilauda ruficollis. The sequence continues at coordinate 2,923,619 of NW_024525378.1, read as the reverse complement.
CACTGCAAATTGTTTGAAGATCACAAAGTGCTGTGTAAATTACCCAGTTTTGGCTTAGTAGAAGTGATTTGTGGTGATTTACTGAATCTTTTCACAGTTCGGCATTAAACTTTCCACATTTCTCCCTATCTGAGATGGAATGAAAGTTGAGTCATATTTTCCTTTATTCTTATCAGATCAATCTTTATAAAGCCAGATTGTATAAACTGCTGTACTGTATGCAAACCCTGCATGCAGCACTTTGTCTTTGGTACAGGTTCAATTATATTTAGCTGAAACACCGAAAGATGCCTATTCAGCACAAACCCTAAATCAGCTCATGTGATGAATGTAAGGACATGTTCAAAACCATCTGTATAATACATGCAGAAATAGTACATGTGAAAGCCTGCGTTTTTTTTTTTCCATGAAAGTTTCCAGCAAGCATTCCTTTTTGTTTAGAAATGTCTCAACCTAATCAATGACCAAGCAGAAACAAAAAAATAAAAGCTACTTTGCACTCATTAGAGAAAACTGCAAACTGAAATCCAAAGTGAAATAAGAGATGTTAACATTAAAAAGAATCCACATTACTAATTGAATGAAACAGAAATCTTTGTAATATTGGTACTTATGATGAAAACCACATTTTTATTGTGTTAGAGAATTTTTCTAAATATGTTTTATTAAAAATTAATTATCACTCAGGTCTATAAATTTAATTGCATTGAAATTAATTAAGTGAAGTACTTTTCAGCTTCCAAATTATTTTTAAAGCACCGTATAAACACATGAAAGTATCAGGAACCAATAAGAAGAATCATATTCAATAAAGTAGACCTTTTAAAATAAAAGTCTATTGCAATACTTTGTCAGCGATACCTAATATTAGGAAGTAAATATCAAGCCCTGGGAAGAAGGTGTTGCCTCTGTTTGTGACCGATGAGGAGCAATCATGCTTCATTTTATTGTCCCTTGGGGCCAGACAAATGGGGAAGATGTGACCTGGACTTCAGTTTTCTGTTTTGTAAAACAGGCATTATTGTGGGTATGCATACCTTTTTGCCATACTTGAAATATTTTTACTTTTCTTGATTTATTCAAACCAAGAAAATTGACAGAAACCTGGGAGTAAATTACAATGCTAAGAAGTAATAAAAAAATATTTCACTTTGTGCTATTATACTTTGGTTTATAATCAACAAAATAATACTTTTTATCACAACAAAGGTATAGTAATCTAGGTTGTAGACATGGGGGTATTGTGTGCATATTTCATAAGTTGGTGGAAAAAAAGGCAATTTTATAAACTACAGTGTAGTGTATGTTTATTCTATTCACTGTATATGGGGTTTTTTAGGCACTGATCAATTAATGTTTCCAGATTTTTTCACTAAGGACTAGGAGAACCTAAACAAACCTTCAGGATGCAGGGGTACTCAAACATACACATACATGTGTACACACAAAATACCTGCAAGATTCACATACCTTATTATAAATCAGAAAAATAAATCTCTAAAAAGTATCTTCCACCCACTACTGAAAGCAAATATTCACATTGTTGTTCAAATCTGATAGCGTTTTAGGTAACTGGTTACTAAAGTATTTAATAGAAATGCTTAAGTGCTATCCTTGGGAGATGTAAGCACATGCTAAGGGTCAGATGATGTTCTTTTATACACAGAATATATTGCATCAGGTAGATATATTTCAAAAGAAAAAGAAGCTGCATTTAAAGAATTCAAGCAGTCTTAGTGAGCCTTCCCATTTGTTCTGTTTATCAAATAAAAGGCATTTCTCCCCACATCCACATGAAAAAAATATATACTTTTGATCTCAAAATTTGGAAAAACTACTTTTGGTCAATGTAACTTGGGACTTTGAACCACATTGCATTACAAGAATGAAACTGCAAACCCCCTGACATATTGGTCTATTTATCTTTCTGTTTGTGAGGTATCCTGTGCTCTCCATGTTCAGTGTGTCAAACCAAGTTTAGCACAGATTTGCAAGGGACATCTGGAGGAAACATCATGGTATTTCCTAACTTCTACTGAACAAAAAAAAACCAGCTAAATATGCCTTAAAATTTTACCAACTTCTGAATGGAAAAATAGTAAGCTGATAACTTACTGTACAATCAGTTTCTCACAAATCTGTCTGGCCAAGAAGCTGGAACAATTCGTTACCTGAGGAAGTATCCTTAAAATCCAAACACACCTTTCTTTTTATCTGAGGGAGGATAGACACTCATGAAATTTAAAGTCAAATGAAAATATAATGAGATTTTTAGTCTTTTGTCCTCAATAGATGAGGTAATTTCTCATATTTCCTAACTTGCAATTTACTGAAAAAACATCTTTTTTGGGACTTGGCCAAGTAAAATCATCTCATGCATTTGATATTTGCTCATATTTAACTGAATTAAGATATTTTCAGTGGGAACCTAAAGAAACCTAAAAAGGCTCAGAAACTAGGCCTGTGTGTGCTTGAAATAAGTTACATAGTGAGGTCTGTCACCCCAGACTACCACCACCATTAGGAAGAGTCCCGGTTTTCTGATCCCCACTACTATTCTGACTCTGCCAGCCCTTTATTCCCCCAAACCCATATTGTTCCACTAAAACGAAGTTCTATCCCACACAAGTCATTAAAGTGGTCAGAATCATTAATTTATAATCCAATAGTATGCAAATACAATATAATTTAATTTATGTATTGATTTATTAATAATAATTTATAAATTATTAATATTATTAAGAAGGAGTATTATGTGTGTCAATCTTTCCTGATAGAAGCATTATCTATACCCTTTGTAGAGAAGCTTTTAAAATCTACAGCTGCTATATAAAGATTAATAACAGCAATATATCTATGGCACAATAGAAGTGTATCACTATTTGGTTCTGTGAGATTCTTCATACTGAAAATACAATATAAATAGTTCAGAAGAGTAATTTTAATCTATTTAGGAAGAGATACATTAACAAATAATATATTTAAAAAAAAAACAAACAAACTCATCCTACAATGGTGGTGTTGAGTCTGATGATTTTTATATTGAAAGAGAGAGCTTCCATTTGTTTTTTACCTCTTTCTGAAGACAGATTCATTGAAAACGTCTAAAAAACTAATTGGTGTAGAATTTTAGCAGTAAAGGTGAAGGAAAAAAGAAAAAAATCAGTAGTTAATAATTATCTTACTGAGGTTTGCAGAACTAATGTGTGTTACATCATTATATATACAACAAACTTTATATTCAAAAAATTTGAGACAGATAAAGAAGGAAAAATCTATGTTAACTGTATCCCATTCAAGCTTGAGAATAATACCCTTAGCTGCTGAGCAAATCTGGTATGATGTTTCACCTAAATGTTCTTGAAGACCCTCAGGTACTCATTCTAGAAAACACACATGTCATGTCCCAAATATCAGCATCACACTGGCCTCACCACCTGTCTAGGGCAATTTCATATTAATTCAGATTCATATAATATCTTTCTTATCCAAAATATCTAGTTGTGTGTGACTCTGTGTTTCTTCTTGCCGACATTAGACTCAGAGAAAGTCCTCTGGAAGACCAGCTGTCCTTGCCTGGTACAATTCACAGACCTGCTAGCAGGTGGCGTTAGGAGCAGGGAATGCTCAGGGGACCAAAACCCAGCAAGTGTAAATACCTGTTCTGCCATTCACTTGAGTAGCAGCAGGACTGGGCTTGCTGCTTTTATGGCTTTCCTCCTTTGCTACCTGAGGCTGGAAGCTCAAACTCATTTCAAAGCTAAGTTCTACCTTTCTAGATTATAATGTGTGTTCCTGACTGACTGCAAGGAGACTGCCTTATAATTTACTTGCCTTTTATTTCTAACCTTTTTGTTTAGAAAATCTGCAGATCTGCTCTAAAATTGTTTCCAAATACTGGTGTGCCACTATCTAGGTCATAAGTGATCAGCTAATGTTTAAAGGCCATCAGTTATTCTGGAGTGCAAAATATATCAGTGGCCTTCTGCAACAGTTCCTACTTGCTGGAAAAGAAACAGGGTTTAGTACTCCAGGCTCCAGTTCGATATTCCAGTAGCCCCAATCACCTATTAAGTGCTCTATTCAAATTTCATAAAGACAACAGCTGCATTTTAGAAGCTCCTTCATTAATAAAGTCTAAAGACATGGTTTTAAAGTTTTGTAAGAATGCAGTTTCTATGTTTGTCACTTAGCTGGTTGTGTTTACTAGACTCCCTGTTCAGCTAAGTCTAAATTAAATATAGTAAATAGTTAAGATCCTTAGCTTTCTGCAGAATTAAGGTACATATAATAGCCCAACATAAACATCAGTTGCTCACCTTCTTCTTATCCAGTTGCTTACTCTAAAAGGATCAGTAAATATTTTTTTAAAAAAGCTTATCTAGCTACAACATTGTGAATTCAATAATACTTACTCACTCACTTGCTAGGAAAACCCTATTTTAGGTGGCAAATGAAAATTAACTTGCTTTATATTGATACATAAAGAAGAATATAATTAATATTGAATCAGATTAAATTATGTAATTGTGGAAAACCTAAAAGAAGCAGTCTGATAAAAAATGTTAATTTGATCTGTCCAACTAGTCAGTTAACTGCAGATGATGAAGAAAAAGGTACAAGACACTCTATAAAGAGCATGCAGTACAAATCTCAAGTAAACAAAAGACAGCTTAGAAATGCCACATTTCAAAGGGTGAAAGCAGACCTATAGCACTAGTACTATATATGTACATATTAATAATTTGAATAGTATTAAAAAAGGTATAATTCTTAAGTTCACATACTAGAAAACTAAGAAAGGGCAAGATTAGAACACCTACTAGAGATAGTAGTTTGCAATCACACACCTTTTCTTCAGTTTTGTATTACAAAGCATCTTAAAAATTTTAGATGATAACATCTTTTTTTTTTTTTCATTTCTTTTCTTTTACAGTGTACTGGCCACCTGAGAAAAACAGATCAGTACAATGAAAACAGTTGTTTTTGTGGGATTTGGGCCTTGTTTGCTTTTAGATGTTGGATTGCGTGTAGGAAATTTTGACAATGGGTCTTTTTTGGCATACATATTTTTATTAATTCAATATTTAACTATGCTAATTAGTATGCACAAAAAAACCACAAGCAAACATCAGAAAATTCCATTACTGCACTTACTCACTCTATTCCAGTGTCTAATATATAGATGCAAATGCTGATACCCACTTCTTATACCTCGGCTTGGATCAGAGAAGTTTTTGCACAGATTCCTTTTCCAGTCTTGTGCCAATCTTACAGGCTGAAAAAAGATTAATTCTCTCAGTTTTCCCTGGCCATCTAATAAGCCTGCAGAGTCTTTCTTGCTTCTTCTAAATGAAGGCCATGAAGGAGATAATATTGTTTAGAGTTAGGGAGCAGAGAGTAAAAGATATTTTCTACTTTCTAGCAAAGGTCTGTACAGCACTTCATCCATAAAGAACTAAACAACTTGAGGAACTGATTTTGGTAAGACTTCTTTCCAGGTAAGAGGAAGACTGTGGACAGCTAATGAGTACTGAACATGTAACACAACTCACCCACAAATGGAATCAAAATTCCTGTAGGAATTATGGTGATACCAGCTGCTCATAACCTTATTAGCTGTAATCATAAACAGGAAGTAGTTTACATCATCTCAGCAATGTTGTTCATTTCACAGTGGATTGGATTCAGGACTCTCTCCTCCCCTTTGATTTGAGCAGTACATTTCAAAACTACTTACATTAACATCTGATACTTCATGTCTTGAACTGATGTTCAACCACAACAGTTTAAGTTATTAAAATGAAATGATGAACACATTTTTGGAAGAATGCATACATTCTGGAAGGCTTCTTGTGTCATGCACACCTGCATGGGCAACCTAAGCTGCAACCAGAGAATGCCTTGCAGCTTCGCAAAATTGCTCATTAATGAGACTAGATCAAAGTCAAAGCAAGGATCATGAACCACCAACTTGCCTTGCAGCCAATTTGCATTCTTCCTTCCCTCTTCATTTATCTCCCTTCTTTTCCTTTCCAGCCTCCAGGCATTATATGAACATTAGGGGAAAGCGTGTGCTCTCTTTTTTATGTGTACACAGCAAAAGATACATAAATACATTAACTGTGCTATAACTCCCCACTCCTCTCTGCACTTTCAGTGCTTTGTATAAAATATTTTATTATAATTATAGCTTTTTACTTTTCTCAACAATGATGCTTTATTGTCTGGACTGCACTTCTTTAGCAAAAAACAATAAAATTCTAGACGAATAGAAACAGACAGATGATTAAGATATTAAAAGCTCATTAACAAATCTTAATGGCCCCAAACCATTAATAGCCAAAATCTCTGGTTTTGATAAGGGTAAATTTCCAGGTTTCCCAAGAGAAAAGAGCAGTGAGGAATTCTGTTTTACTTTCAACTAAAACAGCAGGACACTGCAAATGAAGGACTGCAACTTGTTACCATCATTCCATTTTTCACCCTTTTTCTGGGTAAAGACAATAAAAGCTGAATAAGAAACTCAAAACTTCTACCCTGTAACAGCATCAGACCATGGACTTGTTTTAAGGTTACAAAGTCAGCAAAGTTAATAATGCTTCACAAGCAACAACAGCTCTTAGTTCTGTTAGCAAAATACCCTCAAGTACACAGGGAAAGAGAACATGCTCAGGAGCTAGTCACGGTTTAGAAGTAAAAAGAGATGTTGTTAGGAATGGTACAGTAAACTCAGCTGTGTTGCTCTTTTCACCCATGTGTATAATTTTTCAGATCACTTTTTGTTCCCAAACACTCCAAATGTTTTTTCTCCTCTAAAACAGACAACACTGTACTCCTTCTGCTAGGAGCATTACACTTACAGGCATTACACTATACTCATAAAGTGGAATGTGCGTGGGTAGAACTGGTAAGAAAAAAGCCAGTTTCAGTTGTAAGATACTAAGGACTATTATAAATAATTGTAAGACAAAATTTTTGAAGTAAAATTCCTCTGCATAAGAAAAAAAAAATCACTATTCACTAATTAGCTGTTTAATACTGTCAGCTGAGAGGCCAAGGAAATGAACAGAACTATGCTCTCAAACCAGGTGCTACCTCCAGGGCACGACAGAAACATGTTGGCAGAAGAGTGAGGAAACTTGTCCTAGTGCTCCTGGGCTATGCCTAGGGATGTATTTTTTTCATGTGCAATAAATTTACTAAAAATGGCATAAGAAGAAAAAAATGATGAAACATCTTGACAGTTTCTTTTAAAGTTCGTCAAAGATTTATTAAATTATTGGAAGTGCAGCAAGCCTGTCAAGGTGTGGATGGCTGTGTGCCTGAAAATCTTTATATGCTGTCCATTACAGCTAATCCAGCCCCAGGCTGGATTAATTTGTATGATGTTAAAAAACCCTTCCAGCTACCCAAAGGTGTCAAAGTAGGCTAGAGCACACAGAATGCTTGAGAATACAGCCATCACCACTGCACTGAGTAATACAACCAGATGTCCACTCTCTTAATCCCATACAAGTTTTTTCTGCAATATCAAGGCTAAATGCTGGCCTTCTCTGCAGACACAGAGGAAGACAATTTAAAGGGTTAAACTGATGGTAGAGAAACTTCCCCAGACTTTGCGCAGAGCAAAGAGCAACCTAGGACTTGAACACCCATTACTGTTGACAGGTGAGCTAGAAAAGACTTCCACTTGTTTCAACGATAGAGTGACATCTTATTTATGTTCAAAAAATAGGGTAAATTTACTAGTCACTCTTACATTTAAATCTATTTTCAATTTTCTTTTCAGATCCCTAGGACTATCAAGAGGCACATTACTTTTGATAACAGTAATGTACCAGAATTACATGCCATATTAAAATACTTGCCTAAGAATCTTAAAAGTGCCATAAGCAAGAAATTTGGGAGGTTTGGGTTTTTAAATTATCTTTGTAAGTCTATGGAGTTGTACCATGAACTTGAAATGTAGAACAGAATGTCAGTAGTAACAAACAACCTATTTGACCTGTCAAGTAAGGATGCACAGTGGAAAGGGGTGAAATCACCTAACATAACAAATATATGTTAATATTTTAAGTAAGATAATCTAAGATTCAGATTTTTTTTGTGTGTGTGTCTCAGCACTCATCTCAGACTGTTAATGAAAAATATCAACACTTCAAGAGTCATATTACCAATAATTACAGAATTTTCAGCATATTGTGTATGTTTCAGGAAATAAAATAGGCTTGCTAAACTACTTTCCTTCTTCCTGATTATTGGTAGGTCTATTGCCATTGTGGTAGCCCATCCCCATCTGACCACATTTGCAATTAAAATTAGATGCACAACTCTATATATTCCTTTGATTAACTTCTACACCAGTGAATTATTTCATAACTGAAGGGGAACATGCTGCAACCCTGCACTACTAGAACTGATAGCAATTTAGAAGGATGAGTATTTTCCCCAACCCTTATATATTTTGAATGACCAAGGTGCTTACGTAAGTATAACTCATTGATTGAAAGTTGTACTTTAGAAACAAGGCGATACTTTTCACATCCTGGGTCTATGACACATTTCAACAAGGAAGACACGAAATGTGATATATTTGTGACAGTTCGTCTTCACAGGTAGGGTTATGCAGAGACTTGATCCTCATCCGTGGCTAACCCCCCATCCAGACACTCATTCATACATTCACAGAAAGCTGAGGGAAAGAATCAGAAGGGTAAAGGCAAGAGAAACACGTTGCTCAAGATAAAGTTGAATACATAAAGGAAAAACAAAACAAAAACCACGACAACAATCATCTACGAACTCACAGCATCAGATTACTCCCCACCTCATTTTTATTGCTTAGCATAACATCACAAGGTATGGGGTATTTCTTTGGTCAGTTGGGTCAACCACTGGTTCAGCCACAAATTTGAAACACAGCACTATGCAAGCTGCTTCTTTCCCAGCAAAACCAGTACAGAGTACCAGCAAAGGTTTCCTATTTAAAAACAGATGAGAGTGTAGTTGTGATATCTTGTGATATCTAGCTTTAGAATACTGTTTTACGTATTGCAGTACCAGAAAGGAACTCTACCCTCCTTAGTCTTGGAATGGGAAGAGAGTCACTGAATATTATTAGGCCAAAGTTGCCAAGTTAGTGGGGATGAGAAATGTGAACAACCCAGAGAAAAGGCCCATTAACTATAAGGCTGATTTTTTAAGTTGTTCTCATGAAGTTAGGCACTTCAGAGAGTTTAGCTGTCCAGAGGACTTTGGTGGCTCTGCCCCTATGGCTTGGCCATCCCTCCTGTTAAATTCTTTTTAAATTATGTAGATGATATAGATATAGAGATAGATATAGATGATATATATCATTTACAGACATTTATATATAATATTTTCCCTTACCCATTGTAGTATTACACAAACAAACAGTTTTGAGTATGCTGAACAGAAAGTCTGTCTAGGTAGATATAAGAAAAATGTGACTGAAGGGATACACAAGCAAAGAGATGTAGGAGGTATTGTAGATGGGAGGGTGAAAACGGAAGCTGAGTAAGGACAGAGGAACAACCATTCCACAAGTTTTGAGAAAGAGAGTTAAAGGCAGAAGTAGGCTGTGACTAATAACTATGTGTCTATTTCAGTACATACTTTCTTTGTCCTTTTAGTTTTATTCACTACTTGCCCCTACAGGTCCATTATTCCAGAAAACTGCTGATATTTTGTAACAGTATATTCTGCATAATCAAACTTGTCAAGACTTTTTCACTGATTGTACATACTACAGATCATTTACAGAACAAACATCAATGAAGATGGTAGGGCTTGAATATTACCTGAGGGGATAATCTATGTGTCCCAAAACAAACAATGAAACCCAAAATTGACACAGAATGTATTTTGTTAACTTTATCAAACTAGGAGAAAACATAATCAAGATGAAAATAAAGCTGCTTATAAACCAAATTATTTACACTTTGGGACTCGTCTTCCAACTCTGTTCTATGTACACACCTGGAAAAAAGAGCACTATCCAGAGGTATCTTGGAGAGTTAGGCTTCTTCATTGCATCCAGTTGTTATCCGTTCACTGGTGGTGTCCCCCAGGGGTCAGTGCTGGATGCAGTCCATCTTAATATATTTACTGATGATCTGGATGAGGGATTGAGTCCACTGTTTGCATATTTGTACATGACACTAAGTTGGGCCAGAGTGCCAATTTGCTGGAGGTTAGGAAGGCCCTGCAGAGGGACTTGAACAGGTTGGACAGATGGGCAGAGACAAATGGCATGAGGTTCAACCAAATACCAGGTCCTACACTTTTGCCACAAAAACCCTCTGCTTTTTTTCCCCTCCAGGTGGGGGGAACAGTAGCTGGAAAGTGCCCAAGGGGGAAAGCACCTGGGGGTTTCTGGTCAGCAGTGGCTGAATATGAGCCAGCAGTGTGCCCTAAGAATCCTGACCTGTATCAGGACTATTGTGGCTGGCAGGGCTAGGGAGGTGCTTCTTCTCCTGTACTTGGCACTGGTGAGGCCACACCTCAAGTGCTGCATCCAGTTCTGGGCCCCTCAGTTCAGGAAGGACATGGAGGTGCTGAGAAAGGTCAATAGAAAGGCAATGAAGCTGGTGAAGGTTCTGGAGCACAAGTCTTGTGAGACATAGCTGAAGGAGTTGGAGATATCTAACCTGGAAAAAAGGAGGCTCAGGGGAGAACTTTATTGCTCCCTACAACCACCTGAAAGGCAGGTATAGCCAGGTGGGGTCAGCCTCTTCTCCTAGGCAACCAGCAACAGGATGAAAGGACATAGTCTTAAACTGCACCAGGGGAGCTTTAGGTTGGACATTAAAAAAAATTTCTTCAAAAGAGTAATTAGACATGGGAATGGCTGCCCATGGGGTTGGTGTAGTCACTGTCTGTGGAGGTGCTCAAGGAAAGATTGGATTTGGCACCAGGTGCCATGGTCTAGTTGACAAGACGGTGCTCAGCCACGGGTTGGACTTGATGAGCTCTGAGGTTTTTTTCCAACCTAATTGATTTTGTGATTCTGTGACATAAGCACACAAAAATGAAATGTGTACTGAACTTAGTTTTTCTATATGTGAATGTCGTTAAATAAAAATGTTTATCTTTACCCAAAAAATGCCAACAGTACAGTCCTCCGTTTGATTTTGACTGTCTATCCTAACAAATGGTTGACTTTAAAAAATACAGCAGTCTGTTTAATCTTTACTCACACTCATAATGCTAGTACAGAGTAGAGAACAGAGAACAGAGAGGAATAGAGGGGGAAGCTACATAGAACAGGATAATCTCAACAATCAGAGCACCAGGGAATTGCCTTGATTTCAACAACTAAAAAAAAAAAAAAGGTACAGAAACTGAATCCCAAAAGCAATGTCTGTAGCCAGAGGTGTCAGAAGTAACATCATTTGACTCAGACTTGACAGTTTAGTGCAGTGGTAACTCTCCTCTAAACTTAACTGCTTTTGTACATTTCTCAGTGCAATTCTATTCTTTTGTGCTATTATAGAAGCTGCACATGCATTGGTATGTCTCTTTCTCTTTAGTTTCTTTTATGGTTATGACTAGTGTGTAATGTATTTTTCTCACTGTTCCCCCTGTGATGATCCCTGTCTGCCACCAAGTCCAGAGTGCAAACGAGATGTGACATTACTGCAATACAGCCATATTTAAATTGAAATATCGTTGGAAGGAGAGCACATTTCAGCCCCCTGCCTTACAGTACTGACGAGTTATGCACGCAATAGTCATTGTTTACTATTTTCATATGAAAACTATGAATGGTTGAATGGGGATGGTATTTAATAAAAGCTTTTACAGCTGATAATCAGGTGATGAATCATAGTCATGACCTTCAAAAAATACTTTAAAATAAAACTGTATTTGTCATAAAGTAGATCAGCACATTTCTGTCTTGTTTAATAGGTAAATATGATACCTACAAGCTTCTCCTCATTCTATTTTAACTTTCTGTAGAGAATAAAAGTTCATGTGAATTAAAAAAAAAGGTATAGGAAAAAACACCAAAGAGCAGCTACAAGTTTGATCTTTCTCTACATCACAAGAGGGAGAGAAAAGCTGGTTGCAGTAGTATACATAACAATTCTATCAGTTTGTTAGCAGAAATTCCACATCAGAACTGCTCCACATTCCAGATTAATGTATATAGAGTACAGTAAGGCTAGAAAACCAAACATTAACAGAGAATGAAAATATGGGATGTTGCAGGAGAGTCAGACTCACTACAGCTCTTATAAGATTAAGAAGAAAGTCTGATAAATGTAAATGAATGGCAATAATGCCCCTCACCAACTACTTCTGTTTGGTTCAACAGAATATGACCTGTCTAAACTTCTTTGTTCCCATACATAGGACAGGTCTGGTGCTGTCCTTATAAATTAGGACAGAGAATGAAGAAACCTTTCATTTCCCTTCCTCCAAAAAAGAACAAATATTCTTATTGCTCAACATAATCACCTCAAAAAAAAAAAAAAAAAACAAAAAAAAAACCCACTAAAAAACCACCACAACCTCAGAAACACACCAACACCTCCCACACACAGAACCTTTTAATACATACATATACTGAAATAAAATATTCTGAAGAACTGAGACAGACAGTAGCATGGTCAGCTGTGGCCATCCAGGACTTTCTCATGATTCTTCTACCTAACTACTCTACATACACTTGCTGCTGGTTATGTTAATAACCCTTGATCTCTTTGATCTCCCCCACTCTCAGTTTCCCTCCTCCCCCAAAAAAAGAAAAAAAAATCTACTCTAAACTGCAAAAAAAGCAGCAGATATCACAATAACATAGTCCTCCAGATATTTAGGTAATGTACCAAGTTCTTTTCCTTTCCCAATGGAAGGTGAGAGATAATGTTGGGGTAATTTGGAGACCATGTCTTCAATAAAAGTTTATAGGCCTTTACTTATTTCCCACCTGATATCTTTGGCTTTTGCTACAAAAAACATTACAAAGTTAATTCTAAAATCCACTAATACTTGTTTGTCAAGTTCTATTTCATGGTTCTTAGCTCACATTAAAAAGAAAGACTATCATATAATTTTGAGGTAACACAAATACTAAATTCAACACAAGTCATAGTAAGTAATACAAAAAATAATAAGAAATCTTTGGGGTACTATAAACAGTTTTAATAAAAGTTAGAGAGTAAAAATACCTCTGTTCTTCATTATTTTAGCCTAAAAGTTTATGGACTTCTTTTAGCAAAAGGGGCTGGATAGCATTTGTGGAGCTATGCAATAGAATCTCACGGGCAAAAACAATTGTAGGTAAATATTTTCTGACAAATGTTATCTAATTTGTATTTCAACAGGTCCAGCAGTGAAAGTTCTGCAGGCTTCCCAAGCAGTCTCTTTCAGTGTTTGCCTCTCACTATCTGTGTTTCCCTTCCAATCTCCAACTTTCATTTTTCTTATCTCAGCTTAATACCTTACTTCTTTATGATAGAGTAACATTAGGAATTTATTTCTACTTTACTGTTATTTTAATATAACTGAAGACAGCCTGTAAAACAGTGTCTGTTTTTCAGCCTGAAGAATAACAGTTCCTCCTGCCATCTCTAGGAAGACTTTATTCCTATGTCTTTCTTGATTCAGCAGTCTTTTCTTAATTCTTCCCAAGTAATTCACATCTCCCTTGGAACAACCCATAGGTCAGTTACATACAAGCTGCTAAGCTATGCATAGCTGTAGAGTAACACATGCATAAACCCTTAACCTCTTTTTAATTTACATTTCTGGAATACTAGAGCACAGCTAATACACACAGTATACTCATTCTTCAGAGTTTGAGCATAATATCAGTACTTCAGTCATTTGACATTAGAAATCAGACAGAGAATCTGGACTCCTCCCTAATGGTGTTATGCCAGATTCTGGGTTAGACTGAATTTATGAGGAACCAGACCTCTGGAAGTGATCTCCCGAGGAGTTTGAGTATTAAAATAACTATATAAGAATAATATGATTCTATGGGAGAGAGTATTACTGATGTTGGATAAGAAATAAGAAAAATCTGGTCACATTTAGTGATAATATCTACTATCAACAAGGAACTACACACTGAAGTTCATTATGTGTTTTGATATGGGAGTGTGTATTCTTCCATCAGCTCCAACTTCTAATACACATCTTTGTATTCTTTTTGCTCTTTTCCTTTAAATGTTTTGCATATTTAAGAGTTCTTTCTATGCTTGTTTGGTTTTAATGTGCTGTTGACTTTTTGTATCAATTCTTTGTATCTCCATGAAAAAACTCACAAATTAAATATATGTCCTAGGTAAAAATTTTGGAATTACCTTGTGCAAACTCACTTGAGAATTGACAGCTTTGAAAAAAAGGTTTGAGCAGGTCCTTCTGCCTTTACTCCCTAAAATTTCAAGAAAAAGGAATTAAAGTTTTCTGCATCATATTAACTGTGGCTTCACTCATGATGTCTGGATATTCTTACACTTTTAATAACTGTCTGCGTTTGCACAGATAAGCTAAGTTTTCCTCTATTTAGGCTCTGAAACATTTACCTGATCCTGTTACATTTTCCTTCAGAATCAGGTTTTACACTGACTACTTGTACTTTGTGAATTTCCTGTTGATGGTCTTACGTGGTAGGTGAGGAAAGAGAACAGATGAGAGAAATTAATAATGAGTTTTACTTATCATCTTCATTAACTTTTTTGCAGTTGCATAATCTTCTTTTTTTTATATATCTTAACTGTAAAACCATTCTGATTTCCTGAAATTCACCATGATCATCAGTAGACATTCCCAATTACCATTTCATTTCTTGGTGTTCTTTCTTTTTTAAGGTAACATTCTCTACAAGCTTAATTTCTTCAGTCAGAATATTTAGCAGTTGGACTCAATGGCCTCAAAAATCATTTCCAACATAAACAATCTTATGATTCCATGATGCTATGATTTGTAGAATTTTTTAGCCGTTTTATAAACACATATATTTATATGTATATTTTTATACTTACTGGCTTATTCAGGTATTTCAATATAAATTATTTTCTTTTTACACAACAGGACCATTTTCGGTAGAAATCAAGCATAATTATGTTCTCCACACTTTCCCAAAGTAAAACACTTGCACCCCTATCCTCCTTATCAATTCTGTTCTTTCAAGTTACCATAACAGAGACTAACAAGACAAGCAAAACACCTCTCAAAGACCTGAAGAACTGATTTTCCAGAGGCAAGAAGAATTCTTCAACTGCTCCCAGGCAGACGAAGCAGCTGCATGCGGTACTTGGCTATGAAAGAAGGAGTTAGCATCACTGAATGTAAAGATTTCTTATCCTGCATTTTCAGGCTGACTTAAGCAGAGCAAAGGGTACTTCCAAAGTGGAAGAGGAGTTTAGATTTGTTCTGTCCCTGGCTCTTACACTCAAGCTGCCAACAATCCAATCTTGACTATTATACTTAAGCTACTAACAAGGGGATTGGAACTTGTGAAATATGCACTGATCTCCTGTGCACTGGACTAAAAGAGCTGATCATTGCCTCAGCCATATGATAATCCTAATGACTAGACTTTTTATTAGGACAAGGAATTTACTTGTTGTTGCTTTTGTTCGGAAGGCAGAACTACCAAATAAATTCATAGTACTATGTTTTGATAGCAAATAGGGACAAATGAGACATGGTTTGATAAGTTAAACAATGCCCAGCCTCAACATGTATTATAAACACTGATAAGAAATGGTATTATGGTATATTATGGTATTACCATACGCTCATTGACCTCTCTCTGTTCAAGCTGTTGTTGGAAACTGATCGGATATAAAAGAGAGCAATGAAGAAGTGTTTTAATAAAATTGAGCTGTATCATCCAACTGCTTGGCCTGAGCAAGGCACACTTCTGAGAAGATATAAATTTTTATAAATAATATAAATTATCAATTCCATCTACAATATTCACATAAAGCTTCATCTAAGAAGAGCCTGAACCCTTCTCTGAGTTGACAGAAGTCTGTGGGACTTTGCAGAAAAAGGCAAAACCTGCCTAAGCAAATGGTCCTACTGGATCACTGCTTAATTTTTAAGTAGCAAGTGTACAATCCAACAACATCAGCTATATCCAAAATTATTGCAACAAAAAATGTGCACATTCAAGGCCTGTCACCT
This sequence comes from Pyrgilauda ruficollis, assembly GCF_017590135.1. Taxonomy (NCBI): domain Eukaryota; kingdom Metazoa; phylum Chordata; class Aves; order Passeriformes; family Passeridae; genus Pyrgilauda; species Pyrgilauda ruficollis. The sequence continues at coordinate 2,907,452 of NW_024525378.1, read as the reverse complement.
ATTGCTATTTTAGAAGATTATCATGGAAAGCAAGAGTCTGCACAAACAAGCACCTATTAATGTGTTTTGCTGGTAATCCCACTGACCCTGAGGGGTCTTGGAGTGCAAAAAGCCTCTACACGAATAAACTAGCTGTGTTTTTACTTGACTTTCTAACATAATATCATATATACTTTTACATAAGCACATTTTATGAAAGTACTTTGCTATTACTCCTTAGCAGCATTGTTGGTCTTTACACAACCATCTTCAAAAGGTATATGTAAAAGTATTTAGGAATATCTGTGATATTAGAACTATAGGGATTAATCTTTTAGTTTTTAATTCTCCTGTAACCTGCAATTGATACACAAGGTTTTTTAATTTCACGATTGTTCAATGAGAAATGCAAATCAGATTTTTGTAATCAGTAGCATGAATGTTCTTTCATGGATTTGATTTGATATTTTGATTACATCATCTCTAGGATTCCTAATAGGGTGTGCGCATAAAAGTGATTTCTTGAATTTTTGCATTAATATACACTATCCCTTTTCTGCGGAATGTTGTTTTATTTCTTTTCCTGCTGGAATATAACAGCATAAAAAAATCTGAGGCCAAACAATGAAATAGCAGTCAAAAAGGTTAAGGACCCTTTGATAAGTGTATTAAAGACTTGTTCACAGATGAACCATTTGGCTTCCAAAGCTTTATGTTAAAAGTTAATATGTTTAAAATAATCAATCTCAGCTGCACTAGACCTTCAGTAATTTTGTTTCTATATCAAACCAGCCTTATGAGGTTGAATATAGTGGTAGTTCATAATGAAGCACTTCATATAGAAGCAGCTGTCTCCTCACCTGTTTCCCAGTTCATCTAGAGGCCTGGAGAAATTCTTCAATTTAGCAAGCAAACTTAAGTCATTATTAGAAATGACAGGGAAACCTGATGAAATTGTACTTTCAATTGGAAAACAAAATTGCAATCAGACCAACATGATTTCCTCATGGTCTGACCATGCTAATGCCAAGTCGAGACATGGGCAAATGTATTTAAAAGTCATAATGGAGTATTACCATGCAATCTCTTTTTACTGGCCTTTATTAATATAAAACTTCAATTTGCATGTAAATGCGGTCAACTTTCATATCATCAAAATACATGAGGCCTGGGAAAGTAATGAATTGAAGTTTGATGCGGCAATTACGGACGTTTATAAAGAATTTTAAAGAGGTCATTCTAGCCTTGGCTGAGAAAATGAGGAAATCAACAGGGAATATTGTCAATATAGCAACAGTGGGAGTTGGAGTCAGTCCCAGGTGTTAGAAGGCCAGATGATGATTAATAGAGAGGGAGTATGAAGCCTTTCACCCAGAAGGACTGGGCTGGACCTGAGGCTCAATAAGAGAAATCTCATGAAAAGGTTCTTGCTGGGTTCCCACTTTAGCTGCCTCAAAATGTGTTCCAGAGGGAATAAAGTAGCAAGTGTTTATGAGAGAGAGCAGTGCTGAAGGTTTAATTGGGCTCTACATCCTTTCAGCTCCCTTCAGTAGTTGATATGCAGTTTAACCTTTTTTTCCCTACCTCAGATACTTCAGTGCCACTGGGATTTTAATAAGGCACTAACTTGATAGCTTGGAAAAACACTGACTTCGCTGCTGAATTGAGTTAAACTGCTTTATTGTGACCTAATGACAATTTTTAAATTTCTTATTTCTAAAGAAAGAAAAAAACCCTAAAAATGGTTTAATATTGCTTGAAGATTTTTAAAATCTAAAAACTGGTGCATGGAGCGTTTCTTTCATTCTCTGTTCAGTGAAAAATTTCAGATGGAGAAGAAATTTAAATGAGTGAAAAAAAATCAATGCCAAAATGCAAACAGAGCTGCACAGTTGTACTTCTTTAAAAGAATATCCCACTTTTATAAGGCAAAAGCCTTCTAAAGAGCAAACACAGTCCTGTGGCATCTGATGAGAGGGGGTCAAACCAAGGAGGAACTGGTTTTTAGTAGATAATACACCAGTGATTGGAATCTCATCATAACATAACATTGTGTGTTTTGGTGTAATTGCTTAGGCCAACCTGAAATGAATTAAACATTTCCACAGAGCTGACTTTCCAAACCAGCAATTCCTTATGCACAGCCAGCAAAGGTGTCACCAATTGCACACAGAACCCAAAACCACGAAGAACCAGGCCCCAGGTTCATCTTACTGTGTCAGGCTGTCACCTTTCTTGTGGTGGTAGCTAACTGACTGCAGCATGCTATGGCTTAGTTTTCCCATCTATAAACAGTAATCTATAGTGTGCTTATTTTCACAGGATTGGTATTGAAGACTAATTAATAAATATTTATTAAGTGCTTTGAGATCTTAAAGTGGAAAGTAATAAAAGTGGATTTTTTAAATTTTAACTTTGTCATGTAAACAAGCCATATATCTGGTAAAATGTTTCTTCTCTACAAATAAAATCAAGGTCGCTAGCAAGGATTATAGAAAAGTAAATAATGGAATAAAAATCAATTCATCTACAGAGCAAGATTAATTTTAGTTTGCTTAATTCCTCCTACTCCTGGTTTCTCCTTTTGTTCTCAAAACTTAATTTTCAGTTATGCTATTTCTAATAAATCTCCAGATTAATTAAATATTTTAGGTTACATTAATTAAAGCAAGATAAGCAATGACATTCAAGATTTCTTGGATGCTACAATGTATTGTAGAGGGAGAATAAGTTTCAATAAACTTTAAAAACTAAGTAAATAATCTGACCAGCACTTTTAAATCCTATTATTAGAAGTATTTTTTATTGTCACTTCCAGTTTCCATAGGAATGCATTTTTAGTTCTGTAGCTGAAGTAAACATTGGAAAATATTCACTGGCAAACAGAAATTCTCAGAGCACAGCATCTCTTTCCCTATTACTTTACCAGGCTTATAGACAGACTATTCTCCCAAGGGATGGCATGGTAAATGAATGTTTATGTTTCTGTAACCCTTGAGACTCCTTGGCCTAAACATTTGTAACTCCTGGTGATTTGGATGAGGAGTGATAAAGGGACTGCTCTTATTATACAAGGAAGGTTAAAAATATTAGAGTCAACATTTATGGTCTACTATAGAAGTCTAATTTCTTAACCCCTTTCCTGATAAATTTACAGGATCTGATATGTAATCAGGGGAAGTTATAATTTTTCAGTAAGCCTGAGTGCAAGTCTGATGAAAAAAAAAATCAAAAATGTAGGGAAGGTATTAAATCTATTCTAAGCTTTACACAGACTTTAGTAATTAGGATTTCTTTTACATTACTGTAAAAGACGGGTACATTTATGCATGATCAACCATTACTAATGTAGTTGTATCAGTGTTATCTGGTATTTTATTCAATGTTTGGTACCATAAACAGTTAAGAACACTTAATCTTGGTGAATAAAGCAAGAGAAGCCTTTTTGTAAGACAATAATTTTATGACCTTACTTCATAGAGTAAGAAAAAAAGCAAAACAAACCCAGAAGTCTGAATCTTCATTAGATGACTGATAAACTGGACTTGTGGACAAAATAATTCAGAAATCCTGGAAAACTTTCTTTTTCTTTAGCTGGCACAATACTCTGCAATATTATAGAAATTAGGGAGAAAATAGAAACCCTAATTTTGATAATTAAGTAACAGTATAGGAAAAAATACCAGATAGCAATATAATACATTGGGGAATGTCTTTTGCAAAAGGACTTATTGACAGACCACAGGTTTTGTAGATAAAAAGAGTCCAAAAATTTGAATGTATAGAATTTAGGAAATACCGCATAGAGAATGATTTGAATCAAGCACTGAGGAAAGCACTGAGGAAGCCGTGATATTTTGACACAAGTGTTGATTCCACTTCAGATGAAAAAGGACATTAAGTCCATGGACTAGACTAACATGGAACACTCATCATTGTTTCATCCCTAAAAGCTGCTCTTAAAAATCCTCACTGGATTCTAAATTATGCACCATCAGAGAAATGTGGGTTGTTATATGCCTGGCATGAAAACAGTGTCACAGATCCAATTTCTCAACTTGATCCCATGACTGGTGAGATGTGCCACCAGTTCTGGAGGAGCATATCCCAGTTTTTAATTGTAAATGGGTCACTAAGCACCATGAACACAAGAGTCTTGGTGTCATAAGGAGCCATGATGAAATACAGTGGAAAGAAACTCATGTGGGAAGATGAAGAGAGTTCTCATCATTATTGATCATTATTGATTATTTATTTATTCATTAATAAATTATAAAGTCAATATACAGGAACAGAACTAAATCCAGGTAACAGGGACCAGAAATTTATGTGTTAGCTTAATTACTCTTCTGGCCTTTATAAAAGATCTCAGTATAATCTGTCTGACTAGACCATGATTTGTTATTACTAAACTTCCTGGATAACTAGGTTTCTTAGGCAGATTTGAAGACTGTCCACTCCCTCACTATCTTTACATCACAAAAGACTTTAGGTGCCTGAGCATCTGTCTGGCTATTCAGTCTGAGGTGCATCTAAGCACACTAAGAAAGTGCCTCCAGTACTTCAAAACAACATAAAATAAAAATTTGTTGTAGAATAGTCTTGAGATTTATTTTGACTTAAGTGTCTTTGGGAGTTGCTCTTTATCTGAGATTTATATAACTGTAATTTAGAAAATCGAGGTTGAAAACATTAGAAATGCAAAAGAATTAATCACTAGTGGGGAACTTCTTGTTTATTTCAAAAGCTAACAGTTGTACTATGGGTAGGTGGTCTCCTGTATCTCAGCAGTGTAAAAGCTCATAAATATCTCAGATATCTGAGAGTAATGTAAGTTGTCATGTACCAAAAGTCCTAGGGATAGGCATGTGCATCCTGGAAGGATGACAAGATGAAGGAGGAAAGAATATACAAGTATTTTTCAGAGACACCAGTAGGTGACATGGATATCTTGGATCATATGCAGTTTATCTTAATCAGTCATCCTCAGTGCAATCACAAGAAAGAAAAAAAATTAAGAAAAAAAAACCTGTAAAGAACTGAAATAATGATTTTTATAGATATATTTAAAAATCTGCAAGAAACAAAGATAAAGAAAAATTGCCACTATATTCATAAAGAGGAAGGATTACTAGACAAGACTGTTCTTCAGCAGATTTCTGAACCCAAAGCACATATTGTCTTATCCTTTTAAAAATGGATTAATTATTCTATTACTAATTCCCACAGTACTGCCTTTCATCTTCACAGCTGATAAACACTCAACACAAGAAATTTCCTTTAGATTCTATTTCACACTGATATTCTGCTTCTCAAACCAAACATTCACACAAAATATCATCTAAAACTTACAGCAAGTAGAACTTACTCAAACTCCTTTGAGAAAATGTGCTTTCTTTGTTCTCCTCCTTTTCTCTACTCAGTTAAGTTTTACTCCTTCAGACCACCTACTTAACTCGCCTTCCAAGTTTCTTTGCTCCTGCACTTCATTTCACATATCTTTGACTATGTCTCCGCCTCACTCTACCTGTGTTCTTCTTTCTCTCTAGTTCATAACTTCTTTAATTTAAGTAGATGTTTCACATAATGTTAAGTTCTTCTAGCCCCTTTTTCTTCCTAGCCAAGCTCCTTTCCTGGTCTAGCTTCTTGTCTTTCTCCACCACTCATTTTTTTGTGCCTCCGAAGTTCTCTTTGCATACTCCTGTTCTCTTCTCTTCTGTCCTTTTACTTCACCTTTCTCTCATTTCTCTTTTACTGCCTCCAAATTCTTCCACATCAATTACTGAATCACTCGATCTCAAGACCCATGAAATATGCCAGATGATGTGCAGAAGTAGTTCTTGCTGTCTCAAAGTTTATGCTTTTCCCAATATATATGTATGCACTTTAAGATAAGTTCGATTTTTTAAAGATAATAATTTATGCTATGCTACTGTAGAGCAAGATAACAAAGGTATTAAAGAAATAAGACTGTCACTGTCCTTTTGAGACCCTAAACATGTATGACACAATATGTTTTCTTCATCAGTGTTGAGCAGAAGATATCTGGAGAAAAGTCAAAGTAATACTTTCTGTTTTATCGTCTGTTAGGGGGACTACCCCACTATAAGCCTTGTTTTGGGTTCATTGGCCGAAGAAGTTTGTCTTAGCAGATTTATAAATTGACTCTTGATTCTATAGAGTTCATCTCTCTGTCATGTTACAGAAATCTTGTTTCAGGAACTAACAATAACAGAATCACCAAATTTGATCCTAGCTATGGGGGAGAAGCAATATTGCCTTGTAAGGGCAGGTTCCTTTCCATCAATACACAGATTTAGTTGGCTATCAGTAACTGAGAACAGATCTCCCAGTGCTGCAAAGGCAGGAGGTTTATGCCTTTTATGTACCCGAACATCACAGTTTATTCTGACCATAACACCTGTTGATCTTTAAATGGTTCTCTAGGTTCATTGGACGTGAGAGAGGAGGGTATTCTGGTAGGGTGATTCAATGTGTTGGTTAGCTGACCTTGGAGCTCTGTTTCACATTAGAGGCTGAAGCTTTTGTTTGCAGCCTTCAGTTCAATGTCATTGTGCAATCAACAGAGTAACAGGTGAGACTTGTTGCTCCTTACTCAGTTTTTGCTCTTCACTCAACTGTTTCATCACTGATTTGGGTTACAGTGTGTTTAGATCTCTGGAGCTTCCTAAATGTTGAGCTGCACTAGTGACTCTTTTCATTGCCTGTCTGAAGCAGCTCTAGAAGTTTTCAGTATAACAAATAATTTTCCAATATCACTTTTGTACAAAGCAGGTTGTTTCATTAAAAGTCTGTACCACCAGATAGGGTTTTTTTTTTCTGTTACGTATTAAGCATAAACAAAAGTGAATCTTCTGTTTGGTGAAAAAGCTCAATCATTGTCCTCCAGGAGATCCCAGACAGGCCTTTCTACAAAGAGTATGACCACAAAAATGTTTTCATATTTCATAACTATCCTAAACTGATCATTCCTTGCATACGGACAAATATGCTATTGCATGTCTCTAAAATTTGCCAGCTACTGTAGGCAAGATGCTTTATTTGGTCTCTCCTCTCCCATTTTTTCTGTGCCTATTAGATGCTTAGTTGAAAGCTCTTGAATCATTATTCATAGAATAGGGATGCAGTTTAAGACATATTATATGTTGATGTAATGGAAATAGCTGCAGCAAGGATGTGTGATATAGGTAAGCTCAAAATATATATATACAAATTACATACATATTCTAATAGAAGTTATGGTATATGTGAGCTACATGCATATTGTAACAACAGAATAGCTTGTGTCCCCAAGGCCTGCAATGCAAATAGAAGAAAATTACAGTATTACAAAGGAGATTGAAAACAAACCAGTACTAACTATAACTAGCAGCATGAAAAGCAGTAATGACAGCACCTCATCTTTCTCAGCACTGAAGTATATGGGTTCATAGGTAGCACAAGTGCACTTGCATGTGTGTGTAAAGGTAGCACAAGAGAGCAAAGATATGAAGAAGGATAATGATCTCTTTCCATCCTTTTTTTCCTCTGAAATTAAGACTAGTGTATTTTCAGTAGAAAAAAATAAACACCCTTTTTTTTGAAAGTGTTGTTACTTGCCTCATTGCTTCTATAATTTCCCCCCCCAGGTCCTTCTATATGTAACCACTAGTTCTAATTCCACCCTTATTTGTGGGACTTCTTCTGACTATAAAAATATTTGGACATTCTGTTTTTCAGTCTTAGCTACTAGCACTGTCTGTCTAGAAGCAGAATATAAATTTGATGTTAACTGTTATGATAATCTCATTGCCATTACTATGTTATGGTTTATCAAGCTGTTGATTTCTGAACCACTCACTGTGATCACATACATTTTGAACTAGTATTGAAATCTCATCTTTGAATTTCATTTTGCCTAGGAACAATTTAGTGTCCTTCTTTGACTGCCTCTGAATGAGAAAGATTATGATAATTTTGTATTTTCACTGATTTCAGAAAAAAAAAAAAAAGAAAGAAACATGATCATCATCTGTGATAGTTTTTTTACTTAAACATTAATGGTATTTGGGCAAGAAACTAACCACAGAATGTTTGCATTCTTTAACATTTTGTGTTACTCCCTTTGCATGACATAACTCTTCATAAGACACAACTCTTTACAACACACCCTCCCTTTCCTATATTTATTGCTTTTGGCCTAAAGTATGCATGCAGTCCCTAGTGAACACAAAACTCAGTTTTTCAATGCATCCCAAAAAAACCCATGGGAATTCTCTAATAAGAAAAATTATCCTTCCTTCTACAGAGGGGAATACCTCTGGATGAAGTGGAAATTGTACTTATCTTGACTGCCATGCAATTCTAGAGTGAGTTTTTGGAATGGCCTTCTAAATTTTTTATAGTCCTGTTGCAGTCCTGTTGTGATTGGCTAGAGAACAATAAAGTAAAATCTTATGCCTCATAAGATTTTACTGTCTAGTATGTGGTACTATACTAGACAGCAACTACTAATTATAAAAGACAGGAAAAATAAGGGTAACTGAAGACTTTTATCCTAATACTGCAGTTATTAGGCTGATGATGAAAACAATTGTGTAGTTGCTCTTCCAGTTGGCATTAATCTTGTCATACTTGGGTAACACAGACAAACAAAGCAGACCAACAGACACAAACACACATCCCCCACGCCAAAAACAAACAAAAAAAAAAAAAAAAGAAGGAAAAAGAAACAAAACACACAAAAAACCCCATCTAACTGAAACAAACCTACTCATATGGACCCCTCACATCAAGAAAGACATTGATGTGCTGGAGCATGTCCAGAGAAAGAGAATGGAGCAACTGAAAGGTCTAGAGAGTAATTCATGTAAGAACCAACTGAGAGAGCTGGGGTTGTTTAGCTGGGAGAAAGGGAAACTTGGGAGATCTTATCAAGGCTGATGATGAAAACAATTGTGTAGTTGCTCTTCCAGTTGGCATTAATCTTGTCATACTTGGGTAACACAGACAAACAAAGCAGACCAACAGACACAAACACACGTCCCCCACCCCAAAAACAAACAAAAAACAAAAAAAAAAAGAAGGAAAAAGAAACAAAACACACAAAAAAACCCATCTAACTGAAACAAACCTACTCATATGGACCCCTCACATCAAGAAAGACATTGATGTGCTGGAGCATGTCCAGAGAAAGAGAATGGAGCAACTGAAAGGTCTAGAGAGTAATTCATGTAAGAACCAACTGAGAGAGCTGGGGTTGTTTAGCTGGGAGAAAGGGAAACTTGGGAGATCTTATCACTCTCTACAACTCCCTGAAAGGAGGCTACAGCCAGGTGGGGGTTGATCTCTTTCCCCAGGCAGCCAGCGACAGGACAAGGGGAAATGGCCTTAAGCTGAACTGGGAAGGTTCAGGTTGTTTATCATGAAGCCTTTCTTCATGGAAAGGGCTGTTAAGCTTTGGAAGGGACTGCCCAGGGAAGTGATGGAGTCGCTGTCTCTGGAGGCGTTCAGTAAACAGTTGGATTTACTGCTAAGGTTTAGTTGACATGGTTTGGTCAAACATTGGACTCAATGAACTTGGAGGTGTTTTACAACCTAAATGATTCTGTGATCTCTGAAGTATGATGGAAATCTATGAGACTTTTTTAGCAGTACCACAAGATACTGTATGACCAGTGAAAGGCTGAGAATCAAGCAACAGTTACTGGACTGGAAATAAGGGAACACAGGACTGAATATTTTGAATGAGGGAATATTTGCTTTCAATAATTTTGTTTACTCTCTTACCACAAAATGATAAAACTACAATTCTGCTTTCTGACTGATGTGAAACCAGCAGGAGTAGCTACCCTATCAGCTACTACCGCTCCCCAGAAAACTCTAAAGATGACAAGCAGGAACCAAGTATGCAGTCCCTCAGCACAGTTTTCCTGGTTCCTTCTGCAGTACTTCTGGATGTGATAGCACAATTCACAGTCATATGGTGTCACTAGAATATTCTGCAACACAACAAAAGTTGAAAATTTGATCACGCTGATAAGTGAAATACATATTAGTTGAGATTTGTATTGAACTCCATATAAAATAAATAAGACAAGGAGTTCTGTACTGATTGCATTATTCCTTTTCATATTTAATTCAACAAAACCCCTCTGTTTTAGAATCCACTTCTTACAGATACGTCAATGTCTTCAGAATTCAGAACTACTTTGTAACATAAACCAGAGGGTTGCTATAGAATTGAAGTAGTGTGCTGCCAAGTAGCGATGCCTTTGTGGATAAAATAGTTTTATTTTATTCTTTTGTGCCAACAAAAAAGACATCAAAATTATAAAAGTATTTTTACTATAATATTAATGAATTCTATTGAATTCTACATTTTCATTACAATTTTTCTGAGGATGAAATCTACTTTTTAGTTTTGCAAATATTTTTCATGTTTGGTGTGTTTCATCTATGGATGTTTGTCACAGTCATCTCCAAGACTTGAAAAAGAGCTTGTATTTCATAGCATAAGATTTTACTTTTTTTTCTTCTATCAATATCAGTTGCACCCTTTCCCTGATCCTCTTTTTCTTGATTTACTGAATCTTAGTTTAATTTTATTATTTTCTTTTTCTCTCCCTTATTCTTTTTTTTCCCTACAATTGTTTTTTAACCTTTCTTGCCTTTCTTTTACTAATTCCTTTATTTCCTAATTGTGTCCCACTTTCTCACCCTTTTGAATCATGGAAAGTGGTTTAGTAGCCAGAGCAATTCTCTGTGGAAACAGAGAAGATAAGAGAAAGAACAAAGGATATTTATGCAAAGGGCTTCTCTTTTGCATGATGTTTAGCCCCTCAGAGGTCAGTGGGGCTGATGTCCATGCACTTAAGATTGAAAAACTTTTGATAGTCGAGAAACTTGGCAAGCTACTGAGATGCCACTCTAAATCTTGTTTCAAAGAAAGGTACAGAAAAGAATTCAGAATAATTGATAATTGTAACTGTAAACATTTAAAAAAATATTTTTACATGGAGACCCTGACACTGTATAAAATATTTCTACTTTGAGTAAAATGCTGTCTACACTTGCTTCTACTGGCACAACATATTTACGTTGTGACTATTTCCTGAATTGTGAAGAAAATATTCAGAGGCTCAATAAGTTAAACAGTCAGTGAGTGGGAGCAAAATGATAAAGGAACAAAAAAGTTGCCATCTAAACTCTCTGTGAGTTAACTAGACTCGGTATTGCTAAAGTTTGCTACTTTTGTTACATATAAAACTGTCATTTTTATTAACATTATGTGTGATGCTTTGCATTGTCATTCTGCCTAGAGACAAATATATATGAGTTTATAAACAGGTAATTCTGTTTTGTTATGATTTAGTTTTTGTTTGTAAGAAACTCACCTTCTTGCAACACTGATGACATCAAGAGGAATTACTGTAGAATTCAAAGGCACTGCATCTTTCTTGACAGTTTCAGTAGTGTATAATGTTTAATTTTTAATCTGATGAGCTATATGTGTGGCTAATTTAGTTTGCATTTAAAGTCCTTGGTACTCATTTACCATGTTGAAAATTTGAAATAAAGTTTCAAAATAGTAAAATAAACACAAGCTTGAAAGGTTAAATAGAGAATTTATAGTTAATCTAATTCAAGTTGGAAATATTATAGAATAGTTGTTATTTTTTGATATTTCACTGTAATAAACATGGATTAGTTGACACCAAAATTATGATCAGAATGATTGACACTTTTAACAATGGAATTTGAATAATAATGATAATAATTTTACATTAGTATAAAAATGTATTCTCAGATTGACTATTAAAAGTAAGAAATATTATCAGGTCTTGAAATATAAATTTTATTAATGATTTTTAAACATTGATATGAAAATATACTTCAACCTATGTTCACAAATATTCCTTTCTTTTTTTTTAATTCACGTTATTAGTGGAAAAGGATATCATCTATCTGGTTAAATGTAAAAACTTATGTTTAGTATTAAACTTAATTATTAAGTACTAAACTTGATTGGTATTGTGAAAAATATGGTAATATTTGTTCAAAAGCTGAAAGGATGGCATTCCTTAATCAAAGCAAGTGTAAAGCAAGAGTAGAACAATGCTCTTCTGTTGCTGACATTCAAGATTTCTAGAAGGAAACAAGTGTGATGAGAATGGCCAGTTTCCCCTTCACTTGTGTTCTAGCCATTCAGTTTTGCTGTGTGTCTCAAGCAGGTTTTTCACAGCATTATGCAAGAGGTGGCTGCTCCAAAAACTCATGCAAAACTGGAGCCAGTTACTTTTTCACAACAACAATCTTTATGATTTTCTGATTAAAATACTATGTTTTGTTAGTCCTGGAAAGCTGTTGCTGTCAGTATTTTGAGGCAAATAGACAAAAAATATCTTTTGAAGCACATGAACTGCTTAAGTTTTTTGACAATAACATGCTCTTATAACATGATAGTTTTTACTTTGCAGGGACTAGAGAAAGTATTGTTATAAAAATTTATTGGATCTCACACCACTAATTAGGTGTTGAAAACTAACAGCCATATTATTAGTGGGGAGTATGCCCTTGTAATTTCTTGGCTTGATTTCCTCCTCATGCTACTCCTAAGTTTGAACTAAGAGAGTTTCATGCTCAGAAGCACTTATGTGTTTGTTGTAGTTTGTGTCATTTTTATTTGCTAGTCAAAGAGTAGCAGGTTTGAATCAAATGTATAGATAAGTATCATTCATCCAACCAACCCCAGACACATCCAAGAAACCCAATCTGTTTCTATTTTCAGTGAAGTGGGCTTTATGAATTCAGAGCCCTATTTAACTAAACAAAGAGTCTGAAGGCAGAGATGCAACTGAGAACACAGTTCTTATTTGAAGTAATATCTTGAAATAAAACTTTCTGAAATTTATATCTTAGGAGATAAGTGCAGTCTTCATTTTGAAGTAAGATCTCCAGTGGGAAAATACTGACAGCTAAGCTATAAATAGGAAATGCATGCCAAGAGTAAAATAAGACATAAAATAGAAGGAATATCTCAATTTTTAAATTTAACTTTTTTTTTCTTCTATTTTTGTTAGTTTTGTATCAGAGGTCAGTTCATCTGAATTTTCTTTTAAAATTCTCACTATTTAATTCTCTCTATTGCCTATGAAAAGTGACTCAAGTGACTAATTCAGGCACAGGCAACTAATTTTTAGTTGCCCAAGGAAGGGCAGGTGGATATCATCCATATTCTCTTAAAAAGAGCAAATGCCCTTATTTTTAACAATATACAGAATTGAACCGAATAACAAAACATATAGAAGTGAGTCTCTACATTCTTCTATTGAGCTACAGAACAATTTTGCTCAGTTTTTTATTTATTTTAACTCATATGCTGCACTATGAAACTTTTTGGATCTATGAATGAAGCTAAAGCATTATGAAATTTGGCCTTTTTAAGATTTTGGGCATTGTAGAGCTGTTAAGAGACTTTAAATAGCATTTTTATTTTAGACTTAAAGAATAAAACTGGATGTTGTCTTGAGGGTCTAATGGTGCAGAGGAAAAAAAAAGAATATATATATATAGAGTCGTTATAGGTATTTAAATTCCTTATCTCATCTAAATAGCACAGAAAAACAAGATGCTGAATAAAAATACCAAGTCATCAGTTTAATAGTTTGACTCAGAGTTTTTACAAATTAGGCAATATTTGAGAAAACTTATTTGTTCACCCACCTACTGACATTCAAAACCCAGAGAGTTCAAAATGCATGAGAGAAAGGAAAACATCACATAACTTAGTTAAACTACAAGAAATAAGAATCTGATTTCACCCATTGTGAATGGCAATGTACAAGTTTTATCTCAGGTAAGAGCCTTCTTTTGAGGCGACTGTTCTACAAACAAAGGTTCATGGACAATTTAGAGTAAAGATTAAGAGAATAAAGTTTAAGAATGCCCCTAATATGTTACAGGGTCATGGGAACTTCATGAGGTTCAACAAGACTAAGTGCATGGTCTCCACTTGAGTTGGGTTAAGACCTATTATCATCAAAGATCAAGAGCAGCCCTGCCAAGAAGGACTTGGGGGTGCTGGTGGGTGAGGCTGCACAGCAGCTGGAAGGTGCACTCTGAGGCCAGAGAAACAACTGCATCCTGGGCTGCACAAGAAGAATTGTGGTCAGCAGGTCAAGAGAGGTGATTCGCTCCTTGTAGTCCACTCTGGTGAGATCCCACCTGGAGTACTGCATCCGCTTCTGGGATACCAGCATAAGAAGGACCTGGACCTGGTGGAGCAGATACAGAGGAGCATCACAAAAAGGATCAGAGGACTGAAACAACTCCCTTATGAACACAGGCTGAGGGAATTGGGGTTGCTTAGCCTGGACATAAAAAAGGCTCTGGAGAGACAAGATTGTGTCTTTTGAATATTTAAAGAGGGTTTATAAGAAAAATGAGAACAAACTCTTTAGCCAGGCATGTTGCTGTAGGAAAAGGGATGATGTTTTCAAAGTAAAAGAGGGTATAATTGGACTAGATTTCAGGAAGAAATTTTTTAACATCAACATAAAGAAACACTAGAACTGTTTGCCCGAAGTGGTGGTAGATATTCCATCCATGGAAACCTTCAAGGTCAAGCTGGACAGCACTCTGACCAATATGATCTCATCTAAGACATCCCTTCTCACTACAGGGGGGTTGGACTACATGACCTTTAGAGCTCCCCTCCAACCCAAACCATTCTATCATTCTATGAGCCTATGATAATGCTGGATCTATAGGATTTACTAATATAAAATATCACATATGAGAAGGGTGAATATAACTTAAAGTATTTGTCTGCCTCATAAGATTCATGGTAGTTAATTGTGCCACTAGAGCAGGAAAATATACCATGTCTTTTTCTTAGGAAATTATAGTCCCTCAAGTAGAAAATACTCTCCACAATACTGTGTCTCTTTATTGTTTAGTCAATTAAATAATGTAATGTTTTAATATAACTCCTGTGAATTTTCAAATTACACCAGTGACATTCCTGTCATCCCATGAGTCCTCAAAGGTAACCAGAGTAAAATTATTCTTGATTTGGGAACAGAAATTGAGAAAAAGTTGTTTAATGAAGTTTTCAAACCTCATATTTTATTCATATTTACTTCATACCCACAAATCATTTTGATTTAGAATGCATTGAAATACTTCATTAATTAATTCTCTGATTTTAGATACATTTCATAATATTTTCACATATAATTTTTACACTGAATTCTTATAATTGTAAATCATCAAAGCCAATACAAAATGCAGTATAGTTAACAACAACAATCAAAGCAAAATGATTAAAAAAAAAAAAACAACCTTACTGCATTCTGTGATTGATACTGTAATTTTTACAACTGAGTCCTCAGGCATTTTCAATTATACCCCACTTCCCTAGCATTTCAGTTCCCATATTTCAAGAATACAAACGGGTGAGCAGCAAAATTTCCTACCTCAGGTAGGAGAGCAAAGTGAATTATTTCCTACATTCTGTATTCCCAGAAAATCTCTCAACCATTGGCAAAGTTCCACAGTCACAAAAAGGTAGCACCATCTCCTCAAACTTGTAGGTGAAGGACAAGAGGACCAGAAAAGCACAAATTTGAACTCACAACTCTATCTTGCATTTCAGGCTGTACATGGGTAATGTTCTTTTCTCTACAGCCCCTACCAACTTTTTTGAAAAAGGTCATGGTTTGCCAAAAGGAAGTTTTTTACTGTTAGCCAAAGACTGCAAGAGCCACCCTTCCCAAAAACAGGCTACGCTGTGTAAAGCAGTGGAGAAACACCTGCTGATATCCACAGAGAAATCCACCCAGCCCTGCCTCAGAGAATGGGCAGCACTCTGGAGCATATGGTTCTGTAAGAACCCACTAAGGACTTCTTACATGAAAATGAATTCTCACCAAGAAGGACAGAGAACTGGAGGAAATCTTTGTGGAATGATGTCTCACACTAAATGCACTAATTATCCCTCTTTATTCTTGGTCCTTAATCACTAGAATGAAATGTTCTGTTAACTTAAAAAAATGAATGAGAGAACAAAATAAGACAAAGCAATTTATTCTCTATGACACTATGACAGAAATTTTGTAAACTACATCTGAAGTCCAAACAGAGATTTGATATTCCACATGCTGCAGCTGTCCTGTCAGCAGCAGTTAACTTCTCATTATTAATATACATTGCCAGATTAGGAAACAAAGCTCACACATTTAAGTTTTCAGAAGTCAAAGATATAAGCAATCAAAGATGCCAAAATCTTTCACATTTTTTATAATGGAGTGCACAACAAAATAAAATATTCTTAACTGGCAAAATATTTCTGATCATTAATAATTACAGTCATTCACTCTGTATACAGCTAGACCAATAACAGGGATTTTTGGCTGCCTCCCATTTTGATGAGCCAACAAACTTGCACATTTAATTTCACTTCACTTCCATGACTTCAAAGTAAGCTACTCCCCACCAGTGTATTTTTTACTTCCTTCAACTTTATTATATTAGAAAAGTAGAAGCAAAGTCTGTCATTTCTCTGGTGCATCTGAAGTTGTTTTAGACACGTCAAACAATACCAGGCTCAGGCATTTCAGTTCTTCCAAATATTTCCCACCCTTTTCCTGCAATTGCCTACATGCCGAATCCTCTTCTCACCCTCTGGCTAAGAGAAAACCAGTTGCTGCAGCGTGTGGCTACTCACACTTTTCTCTCTGGCTGCTGACAGAAGCTTGCGAAGAGTTCAATGAGATGGGTTAGAGTTCCTACATCTGGAAATCTAGAGCTGGTCACATCAGATGGTGTCAAAATTATTGAGAAGCTGAACACATGATCAATGTAGGATTGCACTATCCTCCTTTTATCAGTGATGTTACACATGGTTGTGATTAGGTCATACGCGCCTTTCTTCTCCCTGAACCCGCCCTTTAACTTCATGTGATCCTTCATCATCTGGACAAGGACTTTGTTCTTAGGCAGAATCTGGAAGATGTTATGACTGTAATAACACTTTGTTATGCTGTCTTTTCTTTGTTGAGGGCAAAAAGATTACCTTTGTCCCCTTATTTCTCTGACTATCCTGACATCAGTGCAAATTTCTCACATGAGATCAGCTCTGATCACCAATTGCTTTTATCGGTTCTCATAACACATTAGCTACTGCTATTCCTCTTTTTAAGGATAAGCACATACTTGGTTCCTCTTACTGAGCTAATAGCTTTCACCCTGCTGTCTTTTTGTAGTCATCCTATGTGGTGAATACCTCTGATGAAGGATGTGAACTGATGCATTCAGCAAAATGTTTAATATTAGCATCTTTAAATGCTGAAATAATTCTTTCAGTTCCCATATTTCAAGAATACAAACGGGTGAGCAGCAAAATTTCCTACCTCAGGTAGGAGAGCAAAGTGAATTATTTCCTACATTCTGTATTCCCAGAAAATCTCTCAACCATTGGCAAAGTTCCACAGTCACAAAAAGGTAGCACCATCTCCTCAAACTTGTAGGTGAAGGACAAGAGGACCAGAAAAGCACAAATTTGAACTCACAACTCTATCTTGCATTTCAGGCTGTACATGGGTAATGTTCTTTTCTCTACAGCCCCTACCAACTTTTTTGAAAAAGGTCATGGTTTGCCAAAAGGAAGTTTTTTACTGTTAGCCAAAGACTGCAAGAGCCACCCTTCCCAAAAACAGGCTACGCTGTGTAAAGCAGTGGAGAAACACCTGCTGATATCCACAGAGAAATCCACCCAGCCCTGCCTCAGAGAATGGGCAGCACTCTGGAGCGTATGGTTCTGTAAGAAGAACCCACTAAGGACTTCTTACATGAAAATGAATTCTCACCAAGAAGGACAGAGAACTGGAGGAAATCTTTGTGGAATGATGTCTCACACTAAATGCACTAATTATCCCTCTTTATTCTTGGTCCTTAATCACTAGAATGAAATGTTCTGTTAACTTAAAAAAATGAATGAGAGAACAAAATAAGACAAAGCAATTTATTCTCTATGACACTATGACAGAAATTTTGTAAACTACATCTGAAGTCCAAACAGAGATTTGATATTCCACATGCTGCAGCTGTCCTGTCAGCAGCAGTTAACTTCTCATTATTAATATACATTGCCAGATTAGGAAACAAAGCTCACACATTTAAGTTTTCAGAAGTCAAAGATATAAGCAATCAAAGATGCCAAAATCTTTCACATTTTTTATAATGGAGTGCACAACAAAATAAAATATTCTTAACTGGCAAAATATTTCTGATCATTAATAATTACAGTCATTCACTCTGTATACAGCTAGACCAATAACAGGGATTTTTGGCTGCCTCCCATTTTGATGAGCCAACAAACTTGCACATTTAATTTCACTTCACTTCCATGACTTCAAAGTAAGCTACTCCCCACCAGTGTATTTTTTACTTCCTTCAACTTTATTATATTAGAAAAGTAGAAGCAAAGTCTGTCATTTCTCTGGTGCATCTGAAGTTGTTTTAGACACGTCAAACAATACCAGGCTCAGGCATTTCAGTTCTTCCAAATATTTCCCACCCTTTTCCTGCAATTGCCTACATGCCGAATCCTCTTCTCACCCTCTGGCTAAGAGAAAACCAGTTGCTGCAGCGTGTGGCTACTCACACTTTTCTCTCTGGCTGCTGACAGAAGCTTGCGAAGAGTTCAATGAGATGGGTTAGAGTTCCTACATCTGGAAATCTAGAGCTGGTCACATCAGATGGTGTCAAAATTATTGAGAAGCTGAACACATGATCAATGTAGGATTGCACTATCCTCCTTTTATCAGTGATGTTACACATGGTTGTGATTAGGTCATACGCGCCTTTCTTCTCCCTGAACCCGCCCTTTAACTTCATGTGATCCTTCATCATCTGGACAAGGACTTTGTTCTTAGGCAGAATCTGGAAGATGTTATGACTGTAATAACACTTTGTTATGCTGTCTTTTCTTTGTTGAGGGCAAAAAGATTACCTTTGTCCCCTTATTTCTCTGACTATCCTGACATCAGTGCAAATTTCTCACATGAGATCAGCTCTGATCACCAATTGCTTTTATCGGTTCTCATAACACATTAGCTACTGCTATTCCTCTTTTTAAGGATAAGCACATACTTGGTTCCTCTTACTGAGCTAATAGCTTTCACCCTGCTGTCTTTTTGTAGTCATCCTATGTGGTGAATACCTCTGATGAAGGATGTGAACTGATGCATTCAGCAAAATGTTTAATATTAGCATCTTTAAATGCTGAAATAATTCTAAGGCTTAAACTTGTCACAGATTTGTGAATCACCTGGTTCACCAAATTCACACAATGTAGAATCACTACACAAAATTGTCCAAACAAATTATTTTTGACAGCAAAAAGGAAAACAAAGTTGTATGAGTATTGATTGGTAAACGCAATTATCAAAAAAGTGCATTATTTCCATTATTAAATTATGTTCTGGATTTTGAACAAATCATATTTATTGTTTGGTTGTGACCTTGCCACTCCAGTAAGTAGGAAAAATGACCATTCAGAGTGGTGAGGTGAGACCAAGCTGCATGTAGGTATTATTTTTCCAAGGACCTGAACTGTCATATCTTGTATTGTTCTAAAATTGATGTGGAGAGATGGCTAGACATAAAATTAGAGGAAAATCAGATGTTGTATTCATATCCCAGTAGAAGTTATAGTGGTACCGGAATTATAGGGTAAAATGCAGGTACTACTCCCTGGATGGAATTCCAAACCTAACTGGAATATTAATGCACTTCCATCCCAAAGTTACCCACCTCCAAGGAACAACCACCCTTCACTGGGCATGTGCTCTATATTTTTTTGGCTGTATCTTTAAGAGTGAAGTGTGAGGATTTTACACCAATCTTGTTTACATACAAGGTGGGTATGACTAGTCCTTCAAGCTCCACCTAAACATAAAGAAATAGTATAAAAGGAAGTTGATAATGGGGAAAAGTTTGGGAAGACTCCATTGCAACTACTGGGATCATTCAATGGGCTGAACCTCTTTTCTCGTCTGTAGAAAATACTAATTTTTCTATTATTAGGAAAATAATAAAACACATTTAAAAAAAATATGTTGTTGCCTATTCAGTAAGAACCACTTTATGCACACTGAATACTTTTATTGGGTATTGGGGTTTGTCTCTGCATTGCTTTGAATATATTTTTGCAGTCAGATACTATCACCAGGAATACTCAAACCTTAAGCTGTCACATTTTTATATTAACAAAGAGTGTTACTCCATAAACTGTTAGTGCAAGTCCTTCATGGGCATTATCAGTTGCCAGCAGTGGGCAATATATCCAAATGAAGTGGGAAGACCCACTGAGGGGTCTCTGTTATGCTGCGGTGTGTGTCCCCAAACAAGTCAGTCAAACTACCCTTGGATGCAGGGGACTGCCTAGTGAAGGATCCCCATAATGGGACACTGACAGATGATCAGTCACAAGGGTCTCAGCTTTCCTGGAGCACTGACAGACAAATCAAATACCAAGGGTCAAGGAAATCTCCCTTTTGCAAGTGACATTTAAAAGGCAGAACACTTCTGACTATTGATGCAAGTTATTTATCTGTGCTTTTAGATAACTTCTTCGCAGGACTATCTCAAATGTGAAGTTTGTACCTAGCTGCCATAAGTGAGTAAATATGGTACAAGAACTACACTACTCCTAGCAGGAGCCCTCGTTTGTGAATTGTCAGCATTTCCATGAAGTGGAGTCAGTAGTGATGCAGAAAACAAACAAACAAATGTTCGATAAATATTATTTTATTCTGTACTTCCTAATCCATTAAAAAATGAAGGCATATTCTAGCAAGAATAAGCATTTTAAATAATCCAATCTAAATAAGATGAGCACAGAGGCAGATCTTTGGGTATTTTTTAAAGCTATCTTATTGCACTCATACTCCAATTACAAAAATTTGTAATTAATCTCAGAATACCAGGAAAACTTCACAGGTCTGAAAGACCCTTATATTGAAGAGAAAAAAAAAAAAAAAAAAAAACTGGATGTGAGTTGAATTCAGAAATAATTTAAAGGAGAACTTAGGCAGAAAGGTCTAACATTGAGGTTAACTAACTGTAAAATTATATGGTAGAAATGGAATGGCTTTGGTGAGAGCAATAAGACGAAATCCCAATCACAGGCAGCCATTGGTGGTGTTCCTGGTTTCCCTCTCCATCACAGATGGCTGCGGGTACTTCAAAGTCCAGCTGTCCTCCTGGCTTGCACTAAGAGAAATAGGGAATGATCCACCCAACGTATATCTTCAGGTCTCTCTTGTAGATGCTTTTGTTAAGCATGATTGTTTGGATTCATTATAGGTGTAACGGAAAAAAAGTTTAAAGGATGTGATATATGAGAAGTCAGATGATTTAATGGTCTCTACTGGGCTGGAAGCTTGATGTTATGAGACTGTGATTGTTTTCTTATGATCCATGTGGAAGGAATTTAGCTTATTTCTATAAACTGCAAGTATCTTCTGTGGATCCTCCTAGTCATATTCACCACTTTCTACTGGAACATGCAAGGAAACTGAAGTCTTGTAGTTTCTTGCTAGAAGGTATTTATAGACTAATAAATACACCTGCAAGAGAAGAAGTTGATAAAAATAAATTAAGCGTAACAGCTTTTAATATGTCTCTGTGAAACTTGAGCAAAGTCCCTTTAGAATAACAGTACCCATATGTCAGTGCAAATACACTAATTTCACATTTTTTAATTCATATTTACAGCTGTATTCACCTACCTTTGTAGATAAGTAGATAAGTAGTGAAGTAGATAGGTAGATAAGAAGGTGAACAAAGAGGTCTTTCTTACAGGCAAGAACAAGAGGAGTCAGATACTCATGTGGCCCTTATCTCTTACCTTACCTTACAGGGCTTTAACGTGGAGAAGGTCAAACGTTCTTCAGCCAGATGTAACCTTCTTCCCATTGTAGGGCTCAGACTACATCATATTCTGAGAAAAAATCCCTCAGCAATGTGGAAATGCTTTTCATGGAAGAAACGAGGGGAAGACGAAGATGACTGGCTGACTGGGATCTACATGTGTGATTCTGAGAGGAGGCAGAACTTCCTGAATCTCTCAACTGTCCTTCTAGTTGTTGCATTATTGAAAACCAGAATAAGTGAAGAGGACAATCTATGGAAAATTTTGCAGAGAACTACTTCCCGCATGACTGTTCCTGTGAATTTTTGAATAGTGAATTGTGACAGCAAACTGAGAAGAAATCTCTACAGATTACTCCAGTTAGCCATTAATAGTTCCAGAAATTGCCTAGACTGAGAGAGACTGGAGGGAAAGGCTGGGGGATGAACCTGCAGTACTTCAAGATCTAGCTTTTTCTAAGAGGAAGGAAAGCAATTTAAAAAAAACAAAAACAAAACCAACGAAAAAAAAAAAAAAAACAAAAAAAAAAACACAAAACAAAAAAAAAAAAAAAAAAAAAAAACCACCAACTGCATATTAGTGAATGTCCAAGAAGAAATTTGCTGTAAGTGGTGTATGGGCACCTTGTTAAACTAAGACCCCCAGAAGAGCAGAGTAAACTAAAAGAGTGCAAGCTACATACTGACTGGCCTCTTTTAACAGGTTTGAAAATGTTTTCTGGATACTCCTAGTATTAGACAATATATCAGGCTAATTTATGCAATGTAAATAACCTGGGAAGCATGGAAATATTATACTTCCATCTGAAAGTAAAAGAAATATTTAACTGGGAGAGTATCTTTCTGATCTATGTGAAAGCACAGCTTAGCACTGCTACCAATCAGCAAAGGAGTAGCAAATTATTTACTTTATTATTTGTGGCAGTTTGTGATAAATGTATTTACAATGTGTTGTCCGTCCATAGTTCCTTATCAAACAAAGTTTCGGGCCACACCAATTTGTTATTACAGTGTACCCTCTATATGATAACTTGAAAAGTTTGTTTCTGGTCATTTAGACATAATGTATTACATGTGACAAAAACAATCCATGGCAGAGTTTTCAATACTTCTCCCAAAACTTCTGAAAATGTAATGCACTGGATTCACTTCTGCAGCTGCCCAGAAGACAACCCAGGCAAAGCTATGAAGTCAAGTCTAGTGATCTAAAGTGAATAATGACTCTTTCCTCAACATAGATACCTACATGAGTCAGAAGAAATGAAAAGCCATAAACTAGTTTGTACTATTCCCACAAAATATTTCTCAAATTTTCTGGTAGTATAACTGATTAGAACCAATTATAAAAACCTTATTAAATATTCTGAGTTTATCAAATGTGATTTACAGCCACTCCTGTCTAGACCCTTACTTATATGGAGCTGAAATACTTGGTTTAATAAAAAACTATTGCTCATGTCAAGCAAAAGAAAGCATAAAGATATTTAAAGGTTTTAATGGATTTCCTCAGTGTAGTAATAAATCAAACACTAAAAAATATAAATATGTTTGCAAACAGATAGCAAAGATTTGTGAGAAACACATGACATTTTTCTCTTTAAAGCAAACACAAAGGTTACAAACTCTGTTCATCTTTCATTAGGTGTCCATAATTATTTCCTGAACTCATCAGCTTTGTACATTTAAAACTTTTATGAAGTGCAATAATTTTTACATGTTAATTTAAGAAACCTTATTCATATATTTTGTTCAATTAAGTATTTTTTGAACATTGAAGTAGAATAAAATTGTTTTCATTAAATCATTGTTTTCATGATTTAGCAAGATTCTTGAAGTTTCATTGCTATTATGGAAATGATGCTTAGATTTTTGTCATGATTTTTCTCAGTCATATTTATGAGAAATGGTTGACTATTTGGCGTAATATACAAATCCAGGAAATCTATAACCATGTAATTTTCTTACATTTATTGCTTACTGGTATTTGAACAACTCTTGGCAATCATTCCCTAAATTACTTCCTCATATTGTCTGGAATATTGCTGTGACAACTAACCACACATTGGGTTTTTTTTTTCATATTTTGGGTTAAATTCAAATTTATTTGTTCATTGATTAAACTGTTTTCTACTTACTTTCTCTTTTCAAAAAAAATCCAAATCTATGCAATGGATTTTATTCTTTCTGTTACCGTATTTCTATTTAAACTGAATTGTTTGAAGCTGGTATTCACAAATAGATAAAATATGGTGGTTTGTGATATTGAGTTCTTATTAATATGCATTTGAAATAATTATGCTATATTTCTATTTAAACTCAATTATTTGAAGTTTCACAATATATTCACAAATAGATAAAATATAGTGGTTTGTGATATTGAGTTCTTATTAATATGCATTTGAAATAATTATGCTATTAATGAATAGGAGAGCCATGAATTAACTTTATAAGACAACCAAACTGAATGAATGAAATATTCTTTATTATGCTACTGCCTTTTTCAGGAGTTGAGGATGTCATTGGCTGGTGTGCAAGGAAAATAGATGGGGAAATATCTAACTGAACAGGAACACAAGATAGCAATTGCACGACTACTTATTTTAGGTAACTTGAATTCCCTGAAACTAGCAGAGGCTTTTGACATTTCTCTGCTTCATTCTGCCAGAAGCCTCAAACCAAAACTCAAAGCACTCTTTAGTCCAGGGAGATAATTTTTTTAAGGGGGTAATTTTTTTTCTTCCCACTTCTTCCACATTGTTTCCCCATTTTGAAGGGAGGACCATGGAATTTAAGCAAGGTGTAACTTTTTAAATCAGTCTGTGCTATTAACTGCCCTACTGCATGCTGCACAGAATCCAGAAATTATATGTAAACCCATTGCATAGGCATGCTACTTGCTAGAATGTTCTTTTGTTCCATTAGTTGAGACACAGGTTTTAATTGTCATCTTTATGTTTCAGGAGGTTTTAATTGTCATTTTTATGTTTCAGGAGCAATTAAGAGCCACTGAGATCAGAGACAATTTTTTTGAGAATTATAGAATATGCTGAGTTGGAAGGGACCCATCAGGATCATCAAGCCCAAGTCCTGGCCCTGCACAGGACACCCCAAGGGTCACACCATGTGCCTGAGAATATTCTCCAAACACCTCTTGAACTATGTCAGGTTGGTGCTCCTCCTCTGGGGAGCCTGTTCCAGTGACCAGCCATCCTCTGGGTGAAGAACCTTTTCCTGATATCCAGCCTAAACCTCCCCTGCCACAGCTTCATGCCATTCCCTTGGGTCCTGCCACTAGCCATGAGAGTGAAGATTGGTACCCACCCCTCCACTTTCCCTCATGAGGATGTTGAAGACCACAATGTGGTCTCCCCTCTTCTCCAGGCTAACAGACTAAGGGATCTCAGCTTCCCCACAAGGCCCTTCACCATCTTCATTGTTTTCCTTTGGATACTGTCCAACAGCTTTATGTTCTTACATTGTGGCACTCAAAACTGCACACAATGTTCAAGGTGAGGTTGCCCCAGTGCAGAGCAGAGCAGAGCAGGACAATCCCCTCCCTTGCCTGGCTGTGATGCTGTGCCTGATGCCCCCCAGGACATGCTTGGCCCTCCTGGCTGCCAGGGCACTGCTGACTCAGGGTCAACTTCCCTTTGACCAGGACCTTCTGGTGCATATTTACATGACAGCTTAACTCAGAAAGTGGACAGTCATCTTGTGCATATCATCATATTGTGTTTCAGAAGCTGAAGCTTACAACAAGCATAATTAAGTTCTCCAGACTTTTTGTAGGGGAAGAAATATATGGCTTCTAACTAAATTGTCTGACTTAGAAAGTTGTTGTTTTCAGCATTTTTTAAATACTGCTAAAATATTTAAATATATAACATATATATAAATATAAAAGTTTAGTTGCCTCTATTTTAAATTTTTTTCAAATCATTAAGTAGCATATATCCAGGGGTACTGCACTGGGCAATGGCCTTTCTAATCCAGCCCTCTTTGGTTACTGCATCCTACTGTTTGTGTCCCTAGATATGGGAGTTATTGGTACATGATATGCAGTGGATAAGAATCATTATAATGCTTCAGATTTTGTTCTCAATTTAATTGCTTGAATTTATGTACCTGTTACTTGCCACTGCACAGAGATACTCCTGGTTTTTGGACCTGAAGGTGAAGTTTGTCTTTTTGTGGACAATAAACACCTGCAAGCTGCACAAAATAAGTTGTGTATTGTTAAGTGATCCAGAAGACTTTCAGACTCCATAGTGGAACACTGTTTCTGCTGGGTTTATCCAGGAAATAAAACATATTTTTTAAAAACAGATTCTTATGCATTGTCAAATTTCAAAGATGGAATACAGTTCTTTTAAATTAACATGTTTCCAAAGGTAGAATAAGGTAGATCAAAATTCAGCCTCTGCCCAGGAAATGTTCAGAGTTCTCTTTCTCTCAATAACCTTTCCCTTGTCCTCCAGGGATATCTTAGATTCAGCATAAAGTATTGATATTTTACAAAAGAGAAGTAAAAAGTCATAATCCTTAAATTTTCTATCAAAGATGTTGTGAAGAATAAGTCTCAGAATGCTAAAAAGTAAGGTAAGGAATTTTTTTCTTAAATGGAAATGGGAAAAGAAAAATCATCAGGTTTGCAAAAATGAAAAAAGGAAAAAGACATCTCTGTCACTCAAAAAAAAAAAGTCAGTAATATCATGGTGAGATATTTTTTAAAGGGACCACTTAACTTTCTTTAATTTGGTCAAGGTAGTGTTAAAATTATATCCTCAGACTTCCTGTAAAAGCAAGAATTGGTTTCAGTTATTTAAGTTGAAATACCTATACTGCTTGCTTGGAATAGTAATGGAGGATGTCAAAGGGCATTCCTAAAGCTCAAACAAGCGTTAATAACACCTTCAATATTCTTGCACACAGATTTAAACTCTTCGTTTGAAATCTTTATGGAAGCCAGAAAACTTGGTCTTGGAACCATTCTTACTCAGACCCTGGAGGGTGAAGAGAAGATCATTACACATATTCCCAGTCTGCTGACTTAAGTGGAATGAAATTATGTAGTCTTTAAAGCCATAGAAGCGCCATTTACAGTCAGGGCCCTGCAGCACTGTGACCTTCTTTCTCTAGACTGTAGTTATTGGCAGTGCCAGTATGAGACCCACAGCTTAGACTCCACCTCCTCTCCTCATTACAAATGACCTTCTTTGTAGTCCTGGGCCCTCCATGTTTTTGATAGAGGTGCCACACAGCCAGCTGCACAGTGAAAGGAAGAAAGAAGAAGAATACACCACATTTGCAGAAGGTGTATTTAAAAGTCACCCCTACATGTCAGTCAGAGTAAAGAAGACATTTCTTGTTCTGTGCACAACCCATATAATACAACCTAAACAGCTTACTACAAAAAGCTTCCACTTTAAAATATTAGGAAAATATTAAAAAGAAATACTTGGGACTAGCAATTTATTTTCTTTAATAAAAAAAAAAAAATTCTGTGAAACTACTCATTTTAGCTACTGTTCATTCATCAGCATCTTTGTTTAAATATGGATGAAGCTTCTCTTTCTTCTTGTGAGTTAAATTTTAGATGCATAAACAGGACAGTGAGAGAATTCTGTGTTTTCCAAAGATTGGATACAAGGATGTGTTTCAAGGGATTTTAGTCTTTCACCTTTCTCTATCTGATGAAAAAATCAGACCTACCCCTAAGAAAACTCCCTAATCATAAAGACTTAGTGCTTACCCTCATATAGGCAAAATTTACTCATAATCACCTGGTGGCATCTACTAAATTAGAAGTCAGGCTTGGACTTTTTTTTAAATTTAGGCTGGCATTTTATAACTGCTAGTGCCTTTGAGGTCTTTCTTTTTGTTTGCCAACCAAAGGCAAGGAAATCAAATTGCCTACAGTGTCAAGCAGGTAGGATTTGTGCTGGCATTAATGGGATATATAGATCTTTCAGACTTTCAAATTCAGTCTTGCACTAATGTTTTCAAAAGTGACAACACTTTTGAAAAATTTTATTTCTATTTCTAATTATATGGTTATGAAAGTGAGCTCTGCAAAATGTAAATTGACACGATAATAAAGATTTTACAGCCAGACAGGTCCACTAACTCTTTAAGAAATTACCTCTCTTAGGTTGAAATCTCTAACTATGGACTCTTACAAATATTACTGTTAGACTAACCAGAAATCAAGCAGCTAACAAGACTTTATAGGTCTTCAGGCACTGTGCAGATACCACACAACAGAGACTGAAGCAAGTACAATATATAAAATATTAATTACAGGGCGATCACATTTCTTGGGTATTTTCAAACATTCTCTGCTCATTTTAAGCCTGCTTAGGGTTTGAAAACTTTGGCATGAGATTCCTATCACCTAATTTCATGCAATGCACAGTCTATAAGGTTTAAATTCTAGCTACACTCAAACTAGCAATATCTGTAGTAGGAAGACTGCAGCATAGCATATTTCCCAGTATGCTAACTTCTCACCAGTATACTCATACCTTAGAACAGCAATTTCCCATTACAATTTCTTATTTCCCAAAGAATGATGTAGAATGGTGTTTTGGTATTACCTGAGAAGAAATTTACAAGAAAAATTTCAGTTGAGTAAATCCAGTTTCCACCTGCTGAATATCTGCTCTGAGATGCTCTTGAATGCAATTACATCTGCCCTTGATAGCACATCATAAACAAGTGGTACTCATGAATACTTGTAGCCATTTGTAGATATGTATATATGATACCAGAAAACACAACCATTTCAACACTGTTTTGCAGGTGCATGAGGGAATTTATTTTATAAAACAATTGTGAGAGGTATAGTTTAAATAAAATATACCTGTTTTCATAGTTGAGTGTCTTTTTTTGCCACTACATATAGGAAAATAAATGTGAAATTTCCTTTGTTGTTAATTTGAAACCATTGAATGTTGCTATATTGTTCCAGAGTTAAAAATTCAAATATTGTGTTAATATATACCCCAAGATCCATACCTTCTGATTGTATTGAAGTTTTCTCTGCAGTAATTTCCTTTAAGAAAGCCTGGAGCCTCTAATACTAGAGATGCTTTAAAAGGATTCATATAGAATGAGGGAATATCAAACATTTAATGCCAGAAAGAGAGCTTTATTATAACCAGAGCCTGGGGCTGAGTGTCTTATATCTTAGGAAAAAAAAGATTCTTAAATTTTCCAGGTTTTTAACAACAGTGCTCAAACTTGCAAAATGGGGCTAAGGAATCTAAAGACCTTAATCATGAAATGCTACAGATATCTGTAGAAGATGAGCTTGAAGGAATGGGAGCACTTACCGTAGAAAATGTGGTTATATTTCATCTTCTGAAATCTCCTGATGTCCAGCTGATGGGGGTGGAGAGGAGACCTCGTACAGTAATACTGCACAAGGAAAGCAATGTGTTTGCTAAGCTGATCAATACCATGATTAACTTGGCCGAGCGAAAGACTGATCAATCTTACTATTGATCAGCTTAGCAAACATATTAGTGTGCCTGTGTAGTATGGCTACACTGTGTCTGTTAGTGTTTAATCAGGATATACATGCATCCAGGTATTCAAATAAATTTGCAACAGATGCATACTGTCTGTGCAGAGCCCAAGCAGAGAGAAATTGATCATAGTCTCTTGCACAGAAGGCAGAAAACTGGCATTAGATTTATATGTTCAAAAAAGTACATTATTTAAATACAGAATGTAAAATAAATCTTCCCTTATCACATTTTACTGAGTCTCTATGACAGATCACTGTATTACTTAAAGGAATTCAGTTCCTATTTTGACTTTTTTTGAAAACATAATGTTTTAGTTCAACAAAGACATACGAAATAATTCTACAGTAATGCTCCCTGAACTCTGAAACGTGCCAGACTTTTTTTCCAATGGTGATGTGTTCTTAAAGTTATATTTTAAAAACTGATGTAGCTTATGAATTAAAAAAAATGAATGGGGTTTGTATGAGCAAGGTGGTGTTATCCACTGGATTCAGATCTAATCAATCAGCTCATGTTCAAGGTTAGATGTCTGTGACGATTCATTTTATAAAGAAACTTCAACATTTGTTTGTTTCCTGCCATAAATAAAAAGTAGGTACTCCAAATAGTTTGTATCTCAGAGCTTAAATTTTAAAGACATTGTAGAACCATTTATATATATTTCCAAAACTGAAAGTCTTTCTAATTTTAAACACACTATCTACCCTATTATGAGCCTTTTCTCTTATCTGTCTCTGTCTTTCAGTTTGTCTGTGACTTCCTCTATAAATTCAGTCTACAAGGTATACATGTGGATCCAGTTAAATTAATTAAAGAGTGAATTTTTCTTTCAGTATCTTATTTATAGAGAACTTAAAGTAACACAGAAAGTTGTCACATTTTCTTAACTCTCTGTTCTTTACTTCTTTTCAGCTGTGACCAAATGTTACGTCCAAGACTATTTTTGGGAAGATATTACAGTCTTGCAGAGTAGTTGAGGCTTAGTTATGGCATTTCAAGTCACACTCCTCCAAAAAATCTGAGGGCAGGGTAGGATCCTTGGTTTTATAACACACCAGTTATTACAATTAGTAGCAACATTTGCATACTCACAAATATATTTTCAGTATATTTTTCACATACTGAAAATCTGAAATAACTTCAGTGATACTAATCCAGAACAAATACTGATTTCAATTTGCAAGTCCCAGAGAGAAGGTTTCTGGCAACAGGATGACTATGGAATAGGAGTGCAGTACCTATAACACCACAAGAATTCACAACAAAAATGCAGCCAAAAATGAAAGATGATGGTTACAAGATGAATTCAGGCTAGGCAGCAGACACAGGAGTCCAACTTATCACCTGCTAGTCAGTCTTTCTGGGCAAATGTATGCTAGCACTTGGCTAAAATCTAACATTTAACTCAGCTGTTTTCTGTAGGACTGTATGAAGTATAATCACCTTTACATAGAGCAGAAAAGGGGAAAGGCACAGGTGCCTGCTGAGGTTCATCTTTTCTTGCTCTTACCAGATTGTCCCATTGTATATGAAAACAAAAATTATTGCCTTCAAAGGAGTCACTTGACATTTTTGCCACACAAGACTTTAAATATCTGTATCAGAGATCATATCTATTATACCTCTTATGGTCTCTATTATGGATATATACTAATTCTCTCTACAAGTTAGAAATACTTTTTTTCTTATAATGATATTTATTGGTCTATAACCTGGAATTTCAAGACCTTATTTGGAAAATGCGGAAACATATTTTAAAGCCTTTCTTTTCAGTTCCACTGTCCCTCATATGTGCTATTTACATTTACATGTGTACTGAACAGCCCATCCACATTTCCATTATTTCTTTCCAGCTGGTACTTTATTTCAACTTCTTTAAAGTCAGAGTGTGGCAGACTTGCCATCCATCATTGTCTAAGAGCTCTTAATTTAGCTATGGAGAGTGTGAAAGCAGGTTAGAATGCTGTACTAAGTCACAAATATAGGATCAGACAAGCCTTTGCTAAGTCTCTCAGTAATTATTAGAGCTCTTTGAAACCTGCTGGCTTCAGTTTGAATGAGTTCAGGTGAAAATTACTGGTGCTTGGTTTGTACTTTTCAAGACCTCTAGCTTTCACATTGCATTCTGAATAAATGGGAAACCAAAAACTCAGTTGAGGTGCTTTGAATACCTGAAATAGTTTCATATCGCACAACACTCCCATGTCTCTCTCAGCCACAGAATAGATAAAAACCATTGACAGAAGCAGCAGAGGAAAGTAAGAAATTGCTATGATTCTCAAAACCTCAAATGTCAGGAACAGGAAAAGAAGCCACCTGGTCATGAAGAACTATCTTACCTAAACAAGATCACAGGAAAGATTGTACCCATGTAATAGTGGAGGTTCAGCCACAGCAGCAGCACCATCCTGAAGACTTTAGCAAAGAATATTGTAAATGTCTCTCCACTTCTCCTGAAGAAGTCTCCTTGGGCAAACTTGCAAACACCCACTACTTTTTGCCAGCAAGTGAAAGACAGTTTTTTGATCATAAAGAACACAGGTTAAAGACATCCAATTCAGATTTGAATGCCTGAAGAACAGAATGTAATAGAAACTTGCCCTATCTCTCATCCTGATGCTGAGCCTTTGCTTATCCTACTTGCTAAAAGTGCCTTTGACAGCGGGAAGCCAAAGACAGTTGGCTTCATCAACTCCCAGATGTGTGAGAGTAATGCTAACTTAGCGACAATTTTTCAGTTGTTTTTTACAGCACTTTGATTTTGGCTTGGTTTACTTTCTGGTATAGCCTGAACCTTGCTAATTTTATTTTAATTTGAAAAAAAACATAACATTTTTTTCATATTCATGGCCCATTTAAAATACAATGGTACTACATCAAATACACTACCAGATAAAGGTTGACTTGGACTGTGACACTTTTTCTCATCATATGACAGACATGAAGTCCAGTTCTTGAAAGGTGTCAGCAGGCATGTTTGCATGGATGGATAAAAACAGAACCAGCCTCAATCTGCCTGTTGCCAGCCTGGCCAGGCTGAAGTTCACTCTGATCCACAACAGAGGCATTAGCACAGAGCAGTCTAAGCCATATGCCTCATCTTTCAGCAGAGTGTATTAGCTCAGATCCAGTGACTAATGAAAGCATGTGTAAGTCATACTCTGATAGATTCAGATTATTTTCTTCCATTAAGGCATTAAAGTGTTTGGGCTTTATTTAACTCTACCCTTGTCTATACTTTTTTATGACTTCTCTCTTTTCTTCAAGGTGTTTTCTGTTTTTTTCCTTATTGAGGTTCAATTTGCCCTTGACATGATCTGGCAAGATACAACAGAATAGTAAGAACAGGTATAGAATTACATTGCTAAGCATCTTTACCAAGTAGAAAATGGGTGTCAAATGCTCACACAGTTATTGCAATTAACACTAAATTTAATAATGAGTCATATTTTTACTTATCTACATATTTTTTTTAAAGCAGTAAAAATTATGTTGAAAACTGGTTTTATGGGAACACCATAATATGAGTCAAGCCTCAGTGGCAACTTTTATTGATCTCCAGATGCTTTTTTGATATTTTCTGAAACCTTTTCCAGGTGACAACAAATAAAACATAAATAAAAGAAAATATTACTACACATATTATGGTCATCTTTCTTAACTCATTCAGTCTGAGCCAGCTTACTCTGCACCTGATATTTAAAGCCATTTAATGGACATGGTAACACACAAATAAATACTAACCTTACTCTGCCCAGTATAACTTAAATACAAAATGACTTTTGCATCTACTATTTCCTAAAATGCTTATGTGGTTTTTGCTTTCTATGAACAAATATTTGGACCCATAAGCTAGAACTCTTTTTTTTTCAATGCTCTATCTGATATCATATTTTGTAGCACTTCTATTTACTGATACAGAAACAGGTTTATTGTTCTTTCTCTTTCCTTAGTACCCATGGTATAATGAAACAATGCTCTCATCATTCTCACAGTAGAATATGAAGTAAAACTCCATATGATCATGAACAAAACAAAACAACTGTTTCCAATCATATTAACAGTTGTTTCTCATAATTGTTGGTCCAATCTCCTTCCACAGAAAGCCTTTCTATTTTTGTCTTCTACACACATTTTATCTTCCTTTTAAATAGAACACTTTTAAATGGTCACTCATTCATCAGCTTCATAGTCACCATTACACCTCATACACTTGATTCTGACTCAAGTGACTGTGACTTCACCCAGTCTGAAGTGGTCCTAGTACTGTACTTCTCCTCCAGTACCATTCCTATTATGGCTTGGATAATTGCTTTGGTTCTAGCAGAGATATGACATACCGGCATAAGGAATTCTCATCAGGTTTAGAGAAACTGTGACATATTCTGAACCAGTCAGATACAATGAACCTTGAAAATCAAAACTCTATTTACCCTTACTGTTGTGTAACCATTTGCATTTTGTCTGTCTAACTTCTGTTACCATAATTCCATGTTACAAGTTAATGGATATTTGAGCATATTAGATAGCTGGAAAAAAAAACTTCTGAGGTTCATCCATGAAAGGACAAGGATTTAACTCATACACAAATGTGAATACAAATTATATTATACTAGTTAACTGTTAAGTTTTCTTAAGTAATTTCAGCATATAGAGGACCTGGCACAAAAGAGGCTGGCACAATTATATTTACAAGAATTTGCAACAAGCTTGCATTTTATACAGTTTAACTCAATGTGCACATGGCCACAGCAAATTCTTCATATATGTTACTATCACAGAATTCAGTATTCACAATATGGCAACTTTGTACCTTTGCTATCTTCATTCCAGTCAAAAATTAGCATGTAGAGAGTGTACAATCTCATTTCTTTTCTCTAAAGATTACTTCCTTGCCTTTTTTTGATAACTCATTAATTAAAAAAAAAAATTTTGTTTTTCTGATACAATAATTTATTCTCATCCAAGTGCATCATCCTCACTATGCATTGAAGAATATGACTTCTGAATACACAGCCAACCAAACCAGCCAGCTTCCCCTCAATTTTTTTTTCTCCTGTGTTAAATAACAAGACAAAATAGAAGACAAAATTAAGATTCATTGTAATTGCCCTGCACTCTTCTCCCACACTTTACTGCCCTAAAATATTGCCAGATATTATACATTCACGTGGTAAGCAACAATATCCTAATAAACACAGTCTAAACAAATGAAGAAAAAGAGAAAACAGTCTTTAATTTGCTCCTGAAAAAGGTACAGAAGTGAAACCATGTAGTTGAGGTTCTTCAGAATGACAATTATTGTGCCAAGTATAGAACTCAAATTTTCTAAAGTACCTGTTTTATACCTTAAACAGAAAATTATCTGGGGAAAGAGAGGAGAAAGGGGTATATTTTCATCTTTTATTATTACAGCTTCATAACTCTGCCAGG
Organism: Pyrgilauda ruficollis; assembly: GCF_017590135.1. Taxonomy (NCBI): domain Eukaryota; kingdom Metazoa; phylum Chordata; class Aves; order Passeriformes; family Passeridae; genus Pyrgilauda; species Pyrgilauda ruficollis. The sequence continues at coordinate 2,872,569 of NW_024525378.1, read as the reverse complement.
TAAAATAACTCTTTTGGCATGCCACATGCCTAATAAGATTTTCTGAGTAAAAGAATCTGACACACATCTATATTGATAAAACCTTCTAAGAAATCCTATTGAATTCATCCATGTGACTATTCAAATTTTCTCCTCTGAAATTTAAGAGGTCATCCCATTAGAAAAATGATTGATCAGAAAAAATATATATAAAAGTCTGTTTGGTGAAGTGGTGGATTTTATGCATTTTGCAAGGAAAAATATCTTGGCCACTGAGCATATGAATGTGAGACAGATAATGGCACACTGTGAGGTCCATATGTTCAGCTGTGCTTATACTCTGAACTGGATGCTGAAATCTTTAAAAAGCAACCTGGCAACTAATTTTATGATAGCTAGATTGTCATAATTACATCTGTATGACCATTTCTACCTGATGCGGTAAGAAATTCTCCAATAGGATGTTTGCTTGGAGGGAATCATGAATAGCAGGTAAGCATGGCATTTAGGAGCTTGGCTTGATTGTTTTCTAAGAGTTTTGGGTGATGCAACAGTTAATAAGAAGATAAAAGTTCCATAAAGCTTAGAAATAATTTACAAGCATCCTTTTTTCATGTAACTGAATTCTGAAATACTGCACAGATTTTAACAGATGAACATCAGAATGTGCAAAATGTGACAGAAAGGTGCATTTCATCACAACTGTGAAAATGCAGCTTGTTACATGGTTCACAGTTCTGGTTTTTCCCCTGCTACCTTCTTGCACTTTGTACACGCTTAATAGAACTTTTTTGCTGCCTTAACTAATCCAGCTGAAAATGCCATGGTTTGAATCCTGAAGACAAAACCCAAGAATTTCTGTTTTCACAGAAAAGCTACCAACACTGAGACCAAAACTCACAGTGAAGAACTGTTAACTCTCCTTGGACCAGCATATAGGCAGAACCAAGCCACTACATCTTTTTAACTTTGCTTTGCTCCTCCATCATCACGTAACAGGGTGAGTAATGAACTTCTCTGTGTCTATAGGCATCCATCGTGAAATGATACCATCTTGCCTTAGACATGAGATCTTCCTCATGAAGAAAAATGATCCCAACTAGCCACTTACACTGAACCTGCTACAGTCACTGTCTCCATACAGTAGTACAAAACTCCATTCATCTGGGCATGTGTGTTATATACTTGTCAGATGGGGCTCATGACTTTTCTTTAAAGTCATTATCAGTAACTTCTAAACTGACCAAGTTTCTCTTCCTCACTGTTGTTTTTCTCTCTGCCCACCACTGAACACCAGCATTGCCAACAAATTTCTGACTTGACATTGTAGTAGTTGACAAATCAACTACTAAATGATTTGAAAATGCTACCAGGCACAGCAAAATTAAGACACATGTAAAGAGAGTTGAATTAGTGAACCCGGCATATAATTCTGTAAATACTTATGTATTTGCACGTGTGTTTGTGGGTATGTGCATATATGTAAGTATTCACACAAATAAGCCCATAGAATGCCCACACACAGTCATACACTGCCAGAAGTGAACAGAAGTGATAAATCAGGGATATATAAATTTGACCTGCAGTTAACACTTTCTTGATTGGAGAGGAAAGAAATGTTTACATTGGTCACAAAGGGACATACCTACAGTTATTATATGGCTTTCAGTAGTAGACATTGTACTGAGCTTGATCAAGCACCTGGACAGAGCAGTGAGGATCCAAGTTCAAAGTCATGCACATGCTAACTCCGTGCCTAGCAGTTACCTGAGGGTTATTAATCACAATAATGAGAACTAGTGTCTGTGTGGAGAGGGACTGCTTGTGTCTCAGTGGGTGGAATCATGACAGAGCTGTCAGGAGATCCATAGTATGAGTGCAGGGCTGTTTCAGGCAAATAGTTCATATCACTGCTTTAAACTGATCATGAAAGTCACTGCACATAACAGAGAGTGAAGTGCTTAAACAGTGGCACTAGAAACTTCAGGGATTTGCTTAAAATTCAGCCAGTGTGCATATTCCTAACAATCCAGCACATGTCTTTAAAATTTCAATGCACATCTGTGGGTGAATGCATGTTTTTTAAAGCTCTGCTTCCCATTGTCCTAAGGTTTTCCACAAATGGTATTAATGTTAATGAGGTCTCTATAGTCCTACAAAAGAGGTCATTGAGCATTACGCTTCATGCAGCCATATCATTGGGTTTCAGGTTGTGCAGTGGTAAGCCCTAAGAGATTGCCATTGTAGAAAGAGAATTAACTGAAACACAAAAGATCTGGAATTTGGGAGAAATCAAATTTCAAATAGTTCACATTATTATCCAACACTCTCACAAGTCAATTTTCTGGGACAATATTTTTTTTAATCCTTCCCTTTTTGAGATGAATCAATTCTCCAGATCTCTGTGAAACTGCTGTGGTCCAGACTCTTTCTCCATATTATGGAGCACATTTCACTGTGCAATGGTAATGAAAGACAGTTCAAGACAGCTCTTCTTTTCTGAAACAGGAGTTCAAGGAAACTGAGGAGACTCCCCAATATTTCTAACAATCAACACCTGGATATCAGCACAGCGGCAGGGGGCATCTCCATGGTGTGGACAAAGTCTTCCATGTATAAAAGTACGGAAATATTTGTAGATAACATTGTGTTAATATAGCTGGGTGAGGGGAGGGGGAAGAAAAAATGTTTATTTACTCTTTTTTTTAATAGTCATCCTGAAACGTGTGCCACCTAAGAGCAGACTAAGCCATATGTCAGTAAAGATATCTACTGGGAATTATTACAGCTTCAGACAAGATGCATTATGGAGAAGGCAGTGGGAAATGGGGAAATTAGTCAGGGCTTCCTTTACAAGCGCACAGTTAGAATGGTGAAAGTAAATTGTAAGAGAATACTCTCCAAATTCAAACTCTAAACTAAAACTGGGGGTGTGGGAGGAAAATATGAATACAGTTTATATAGCGGCAATAGTAAATAATGTCTTATGTTCTCCTTAGACTCCCAGGAACAGCTGCTGGCAGAACCTTCTGCATTTCATAAATTTCTACTGGTTAGTTTAGCGACCCTACATAAAAGGTTCGTGCCAGCATCAAGTTCCTGAGTTGCCACATTTTATTTTGTTTGTATTTAAAAATTACCTTTAAGGCACTAACTTCACTTTTAGAGGGTAATTTTTTTTAAATTACTTTTCTATTCTTTCATTCTGGATATTTCTCTTTTTTTTCTTTTTTTCTCCTCTCAGGCTGTATACCACCTTTAGCTACTACCATTAGCACCGCAATACATTCATAGACTTGTCATGACAATAAAAAGTGCAGTTCCTAAAATTTTTGTGCTTGTGAGCATACCCAAGCCATTCTGTTTTCTTGCCTGTTATTTTCCCAAAGTCCTTCCTTCTCCCATTGCCTGCCCAGCAATCAGCACATTTTGGCAGCACGGAAATAAAAGAAAAGCTCCAATAACGCCTGAGCAGCTGAAGGCCTCCCATGAATAAAGCACTTAAGAGAAGACTGTATAATTAAGTGAAGAGCTGCACTGCAGCCTCCCCTTGCAGCGAGGTAGTTATTAAGAGGAGGGAAGCCCACGATCATTACCCAGCAAAGAGTATGATGACTGGCTGCTCGGTGTCAGGCCTCCGGTGGCTGGCTTTGTCACCGGCGCGGAAAGGAGAGTTCACTTTCTGTCAAAACTGGCTTTGCCAAATGTTATCATTTTAAATGCCGTGAAAGAGAGGGAGCTGGGCCTAGGGGTATACACAGCCCCATATGCTGGTGACAGTGATACAAGTGTAATTCTAGACTATTAGAGTGACACATAAGATCATTTCTGCCCCAGAACATGAGACAGCTGAGGGGATTATTCAGGACAGGCTGTCACGCAATAAAATTTTCAGAAATCTGTTAACCCCAGCTCAGACCCAGTGAATATTTTATTGCTTAACACTGAGAAAAAGTATATTTATTAACTATAGAAAGATATAGCCGAGAGCCTGGGCAGATGAAAGGTTACAGAAAAACGAACTCACTTGATATCTTGCTGTAAAAAGTAGCAGCATGATCATGGAGCTAAGGAGAAGAAAAAATATCCTCACTGATCTGCATTTGCATCCGAGGTAGAAATCACAAATAAAAGATATGACAGTAAAATTAAAGAGAAGGATTCTATATCCTCACACAGTATACAATGGTAGCTATAGCACATGGAGAATATCATATGTAAACCGTAAACTGATGTTCAAAATTTCTTGAAGCCGATTAGGCTCAGGGACACCTCAGCAAGATAGCATTCCAAATGGAATGTGCATAAATTGGGGGCTTAAAGCATATTGCTTTCTGTTAGCTCAACTATACTCTTTCAGAAGAAAACACTGACTTTTTTCCAGAAATCTAGTAATATTTTGTTGTACTGAAATAACAACATTTTCTGTCTTGCAAGGAGTGTATATTAGCCAAATCCTGATTAAAATTCATAGAAAGCAACACAAAGAATACACAAGAAGCCTGAATATCAGGTTATTATTCAACCACTATAAAATGTTTGCATTACCCCTCTGCTAGTTATTTAAAGATATAAACATACATGTGCCAAATTAAACCTACTCTTTCAAGCTCTTTTTTTCATGTGATATGTAAGTATTTTTCACTGAAACTGCAGTTGTGTTCATAATCTGAAGTTTCTGTTCAACATTTAAATGTTCCTTGCTAGAAGGTAAGTAGCATAAGCAATTGCTAAGGAACTTTTTTTTCAATTGAAAGAGCAAATTATATAGTAAATAATGATCATGATGCAGATATTAGTATGTCAACTGGTTCTTTCTGAATTAAAAGGTATGACTAGGCTTTGATACAAGATTTCAGAGATCATTTAAGAAAAGCCATTACTACATATATATTAATATTCGAATTAAAATCATTCCAAAGTTAGTCTACACAGTTTAATGTAAGTGTCTATAATTACAAGAGACAGCATTTGCTCAACAATGTCACAAAGGTCAGTAGAAAAAAAAATAATATGATATGCTTTTTGAAAACTCTCAACATCTGAATAGCGTGTCCAGGGTGTAAGAGGAGCCCAGGGGGGTGCACTTGGAGAACAAAAAGCAACCCTTCTGTTAATTGACTGAAAAATTAGCCAGGTCCCCCTGTGGGGAGCACACAAGACAGTGGCAGATGGAGACAGCTCGGACACCGTGGCAAAAAAAGCTCCTCAAAACCTGCTGTGAATCTGCCTGCAATTATGGGTCACAACACTTTTCTTGTTTAACAGAACACAAACAAGACAAACAGAGCATGTGAAAGCTGGGAAGGTCATAAACTGATTGTAAATCTATTATTTTAGACGAGATCCTTGAGTACTGAAAATTCTTGAAGTGTTCTAAGTTATGTGTTGTTTAATGAGCTAAGTTAAATAGTTTCTTGCCAAAGGTGCTATGAAAGGCTGCTTTGTGAGCAATCTGAAATAATTTGTTTATCATCTGACTCACTTTCCCCTTGGGTTTTTTGTTTGTTTGGTTTGTTTATTTTTATAGCATAACTTCTTCCATCTCCAGAATGATGGTTACTATACTGGTGACTCTGGTTTAATATATCAGATAGATGTCTGAAAGATGGAGCACCAATCCAAGAGCGACTTTGTCAGCCTGTGGGAAACAGATGTATAAATGTTTACTTTTTATATCTGAGCCCTTCCTGATATTTGAGCCCTGTCATTTCCATCTTAGCTTTATTAGGCTTTCTTTTAATTATAATATTCTCTAGTTATCATTTCTGTGATTCAATTCCATATATAAAAAATGCCACAAGTATAAAATTAACTTAATCACTCTCACATCAAAACTGTTGAGATTATTATTTTGGTCTAAAATACCAAAAATTTACTTTTGGTAGAAGTGCAAAGACCACCTTCCAAAGTAATTGAAATGAGATGCATTTATTTGTATAGTTTTATTCAAAGACATTTTATTTTCTTGATGCATTCTAAAGTGTAAGTCCTATACCTGTTTCTTATTTTATAGTGAGTGTTATCATTATGCTCCAAAAAGAAAAAATATGGATGAGAGAGGATTGTAGGGGATTAACCATTCATAAAATCTAAACAGGAATACATTCATAGTCGATCATTATGAATAATCAATGCAAAATAAATACAATAATGAATATGATAATGGATAAGCCAGTGCACATACGCAAAATACTTCCTGTAATTTCACATTATTTTATTTCAGTTCCCTTGCATGATGCATGTCTACTTTTTTTAATCCCATCATCTTCCACAATAGACTTTCTCTATTGAAATTAGTAGATTTACTCAACAGAACTCTTATGTTGCAGGAGAACTTAGTTGCACCTGCTTTTCCAATATACAGACCCCCATTACTTTATGTCAGTTTCCAAGATCAAACCCAAAGGACCTGATTCTGTAGTCGCACAAGGGTGGTTCCACGTCACTCAAAAGTCGTTCCTGCTGCTTACTTGTGTGGATAAACACAGGAACATATAAAAATGCAGGGGTAGAACTTCACAGAGCTTAGAAAGGGACTCTTTATCTGAAAGTAGTTTCCCTTCCTGGTTTCACACATGGGTTAACTCTCTAGGACATTGTAACATATATTGCTTTATCTACAACAAGTACATAATAACAACTATTTTCCATTTCCCAGGCTTTTTGGATCACCTCTTCAAAAGCACAGTATGCTTATTTACACTTCTTGCTTCAGCTTTTCATTCTACACTGTTGAAATTGATGGCCTCATTCCAGGGAACCCAAGTGTGTGGCAGCAACACTGGCAAGCACAGAGCAGTAGAATTATTCTGACCAAAACAAATTTTGCCCAGAACCACAGTTATTCATTTGCTTGTAGTAAAATTAGTTCATTTGTTTTCAGCATATCTCATGCACAAGTGGTTTGTTTTGTACTTATTAAGTAGCAAAATTTTTTAACCAGTTGCCTACAGATTCTGAAAAGAGGAAAAGCACATCCTGTTGTTTATGTTCTGCATTTGAACAAATGCTTAATAGGGGATTTTTCCCACAAATTTTGAAAATGTATCTCTACTTATTAAAATTATATACGGATAATGCTAGAAAAGTATGTTATTTATTAAGATGAAATATATTAAGATCTTGTATGATAATTAGTATGTTGTCCTTTGAGCTGTATCTCCAATCATCACTTACTGTAATACAAAGCTTTTCCAGTTTAAAGATAGTCTACCAAAAACTTTATGAGTATTTTCTTTAACATACAGTAGAAACTGTGTTACCTACCTCATGTCACATAGTCTGTCCCTGAGAGATGAGGGACATTGCAACTTTTCCATTTTATTCTGTGTGAGCACTGGGAACTACAGCAAGTCCTGGAATAAAATGTGAGTCCACACGACTAAATTGTATTTGGAAGAAAAAGTTTTCATGATGAAAGTGGCTCAATGTACTTTTGTTCCTAATGTATGCCAAACCAAAGTGCCTTTTGAATGCTCAAGCCCTAATTTGGGAGTGACTAAATCTATTTCCCTGCTCTGATTCAGACTTCCAATGGCAAGTACTTTAATTGTTCAGTTGTAAAATGGGGACAAGACATAGTGCTGTTTAAGAGGGTAACAAGGATAAAAATCAGCAGTGTTTTGTCCTATGATGAATTGCTATATGTACTATGACTAAAAGGAAAAAAAACAACTCTAGAATACAAGTGATACTTGGTCCTTTCACCCATGAAATACATAACTTAATGTTCAATACAAGCATTGGTAGCTTTCTCTTTGGTGTGGTCACGGCCCTCAAGGTGACACTAAGCCTTGTATGGCCTGGCAAACTAAGACTGTATCCTGTCTATTGACTGATAGTTGTCCAAAAGCAGTGAATATAAGAGGAAAACTGCAAATGTGCAGTTTTACATCTTTGAGTCACATGGTGCTCAAGAAAATCTCAGATTGCAAACCCATAGCAATTAAATTTTGTGGCTTTTTGGTTTTTCTTCCAGAACACTCATTCTGCACTTATAATAAGATGGCATTCATAGGGATTAAATATTTTATTTGAAGTATTTGTAGATGGCAAAATTAGTGCAGAAGTGGTTTGCTTGATTTATGATGTTACTAAACTACATCATGTTTTCCTATTGTGCATCTAATCTAAACTGGTGATAATCTAGTTTATACTAAAAAAATCAAATCATTCAACTTTTCTCCTTTGCATTAAATCATCAGTGTGCTAGCCTGGGGACACTGAGGCTTTCAGTGAAATTTCTGATAAATACCACCAAAATGCTTTTCAGTCTTAGAGATAAAAAGAACAAGAAACCACAAAATCCCACAAAAACAAACCAAAACAAAGAGGAGCAATTGTTGAAAACACAAAAAAAGTGAATCCAAAATCTACAAGTAAAACTTCTGAATACAGTGCCACAGGCCTTCAAATAACAGCTTGGGAAAATAAAACAGAAGGCTATCTCTGTTCTTCTTTTGAGAATGGGAGGCGGCAGTGCAATTTAGAGAGTCAGTGATGAGGTTGTGAAATTAATATGGAATCACTCTTCAGCATGCTAGCTACTGGCTTCTCTTCCTAAATAACATTTCCATTTTGTTTTTCCATCTATAAAGGATGTATATGGGATAAGTTAAATCAGTGAACCAAGTTGTAAATGAGAATATTCATGAAAGAGAAATAGTGTCAGTTTACAGAAAGCAGAGCAAACCAAAAAGAATTGGTGCACTGCAATGTCTGCCCTGCCATGAAGCAGTCACTGCCATGTCCTGCTGCATTATGCAGTCAGGGCTGCATTATGGCAAGAAAAAGAGCAGCATTACTGGGTAGTCATATCAGCAGTACATCAAACCAGACCATGCAGTTGCTGGGATTCTGTCATTTTCATGCTACTCTGCACAACTACAGCTGTCCAGGCTTTACCATGCAAGCTCTATGGTAAAAGCAGTACCTTGCCACATCCTCAATGCAGTCTCCTTCCTTACACAGCGAATACAGCTTGTGTTCGCTTGTTAGGCCATGCTGCTCTCAACCAGCAATGATCTAGCAGCTAAGGCACACTGTGCTTCACAGCTGCTGCTGCAAACCCCACTTTGTGACATGACCCATCAAGCAAAGCCTGCTGTGCTTTGCTGTGGAAGGTATCTGTATTGTCACTGTGTCATTCCACTCTTATTTTGCGTGAAGCCTGTGCTCCTGGGCAGCACAGGTAATGGGACACTATGGCTATACTATCTGCTGTGCATTACATGCACACGTACGCAATATAAATAATTTGTAGAACAAAAAGAGCATGAAACGGCACGAATGAAAGTGTTCTGCTTCTTCTATCCAGAAAGCATGTCTTACCCAAAACTAAGTCACAAGAAGTATCAAGAAAAATTCTTTGAAAGACATATTGTTCTAGACAATATTTTAACTTTAATGTTCCCCTTTTTTCAGGCTCAAAATGTGTTTAAGACTAATTGCAAGATAAGTTCTGAAAAAGAGTATTTTGAGATTGTAGAAGTTTCATTACAACATTCTGTCTTCAAGTACCAGTTCTTTTTTAGAACTTTTTATTCTGATACTTGTATTCTTTGTGTTCTTTTAAAATATAAAAAGAAGCTTTATGTCTTCTCTAAATCCCTCTGATTCATCAGATTAGTCTTACCTCTTCAGGGACTTACCAAGAATGGAGAAAAGACAATTAGGATTTTCTATGGAAGACTAATGGCTGATCCCAATGCAGACAGTAAGAATAAAACCATGATGAGGATGGTGTTTATTTTAGCCTTTACTTACGCATTTTGTCTCCTACGTGCTTACTGAGTGCTTTTAGACTTTTACTTGGAAAAAAATGTTTGACTTTGATGAAAATACAAGCCTACCATTAAACTAGCAAGAAGCTTATGAATTAACTTCAAGACTTTCAAGGACTGTTCTTTGAGATGAAAGACATGTCATGAGTTGGAAAAGTCCTGTCCAGTTGTGCAGATCTAAAATGTCTGTGTGACTGAGGAGGGATGCCACCACTATGCAGTCTTCTGGGAAATGTGTCAGTCTTCCCTCCTCTCTTACCATTCCCCTTTACCAGCAGCTTCTTGGCTTCATGGCCCTGTCACCAGGATCTGAGTGTGGCATTACAGCATTCACTGTATTGGAAATCAGTTTGCTTAACAACTTCACCCAGCACAGACTGACTAGAGGAGGTAGTCTCACTCAGCTGCACATCAGAACTGTTAATTATTCACTCTCCACTAGTATAGTGGATTTCTCTTAAGGCTTGTGTGAAGCATGAATTGAATTCATAGCAGCTCTTGTTTGATAACCTTTCTAAAAACATCCTCAGACTTCCTGGACTACCTCCTATAAAAATGACCACCTTGGGAATAAAAAAATACAGTCAAATTTTTTATTAAAAACATTTTTTTCAGACGGCTTTTCTTTTCTGATTATTAAAAAAAAAAAAAAAAAAAAAAAAAAAAAAAAAAGCTAATTAATAACTGACATGTGAAGACAGATTATTTGCAATTGGATTGATATATGATATAAGGATTTAAGTATGTCTCCAGGGCAACTGGTCTTTGCCTGGGGATTCTTACTGTGGTTCCATAAGGGCAGAACCACAAAGTCTTTTTAGTAGCCTTATTTTCATCAGTATTAACAGAAGTTCAGGGCTTAAATGCTTGTGTAGATTTCTGATGTGCTGTTTATATACAAAGCATAACAATAATAACTAAGTTATGTTCAGAACTATTATGGACTGAAATTCTAGCAGTGCCTAAAGACCAGGGTCCACATCAAAAACAAAGAGTTAAATCCTCTTATTTCAGGTACATACACACACACATACCATTTGCTTCTTGTGAAGAAACAGTCATACCACTAATCATCACAACAGAGCTTAATAACATGTTTTGACACAGAATCAGTCACTGGATCCCAACAAAATTGTCAGTCTAGAGAATTTTGTTGCGTTAGTGACAAGCAGATTACAGAAGACTCCATGAATTAGAGAAAAGGTTCTTTTAACCAAATTAAAATGAAAGTCAAGGACAGAAAAATCAAAATAAACCAACAAAAAATAAAAAGAAAAACCAGAACCCACAACATAAAACCTGTAGCTGTGAAAACATCATTAAAAGCAAAATTTAAAAAGTCATAAATCTTCTCAAATATGGATACTCATTTTCAAGTACTTAAGGTCAAAATATTTTGATATAGGTAAAGATTCTTGTAGATTCTAGTTTCTAGTAGGCCACACTTTATTGAACAAACCTTAGTAACTGCTAATACAAATACGTGAGAAATAGTGTATAAGTGTGTGTGTGTGTGTATATACATATGCTGTATATAGACATACTTTGGTCTCTTGTCCCACCAAAAATCAGGCATTTAGAGGTCTGCCCATTTCTAATCCACAAAATAATGGAAATATGTAGCTGAGACTGCCATCCTTATCTCTCTCCATTGCACTTATTGTAGCCCATGTGGCATGTAACATCAATCTCAAACTTCTGTAATGTCAAATACAAGAGTATGATCTAAGCCTGAAGTGAAAGCATTAGCTGATGCTCTTACTTTGGATTATTTTCCTTACTTTAAATCCTGTGGATTTAGTGCATAGAGTTTGGGCTTTTTTTTTTTTTCCCTGTATGCTCATATTCAATGGGTAAATAAACATCAAACTTACTATTGCAAAATCAAGTAAATAAGAAAAATACACAAAAGTCAAAGTACTAGACTAATTTTTAATAAAACTACAATGTGTACTTGGAGCACACCCTGACCTTGAATTTCTGACTGTCTAGCAGTTTCCTTCACTGGGGGTGAGTTTCATGTTGGCTGTGTATTGATACATAGAAAGAAAAATAAATCAAGTTTTGATGTTCTGAGCACTCAAATCCTCTAGGAACTAACTTCGTTCTGAAAGAAAACTGTATCATTTGGGAACCCCTGTAAGACTTCAAAATTCATGTTATTTTACCAGTGTGCAGTACTGCATCTTTATATTCTGTAAAGTTAGCATTAGTTTGACCTGTGTCTCTGAACCAAACCGGCCTATTATAAGAATTGCCCAGGCTGTGGTGCTCACTGGAGGCAGAAAACTCAAGCCCATTCACAATCTTAGCATGTCTCAGCTCAATCAGTTAGGCTGTGATGACAGAGTAGAAGCATTTCCAAGAATATCATGCTTGGCATAATTCCAAGAATATCTTGCTTGGCATATGACCAGTTCACTGCAACAGAAGACATTTCTGTAAACTTGGTGACCATTACTGAAAGAGCTGTGCGTGATCTTTAAAGGAACCATTAGCATATTTCCTACACTCAAGTATAGGTTTTCTTAAGCATAGTATGAATAATATGAGATCAAACGACCAGTAAATCAGGAATGTGGAAGAAATGTTTTCATTTGAAGAGAAACAGAAACAACAAATTTTCATGTTTTCCATAATTTTCTGACCTACTGACCACAGAAGAAGCACAAAAAAACACAAGAATCTATTATGCTTGTTTCCTCCAGGAGTTTTCAGTGGTGAAAATGAAGAAAAAAAAATATTTAAAGGATCTGGGATACTACAACATATGAAGATGAGCCTCCAGTACCAGATTCACTGACAGGGCCAGTTAGGATGACTTCATGCTATAGATACCAGGGAGTACTGAACAAAAGCAGAGTAGACTTTTCTGTGAATTTTTTCCCCATTATGCATTGTTGTCATGGTTTAGGAATGGTATTCCCCAGCTTAGTGCTACCACTAAAATGAAAACCACGAGCCATTCTCCTCCCCTTCTGGTGAGAGAGGAGGGTGATCAGGTAGACCTAATAGGTTGAGATAAAAACAATTTATTGCAAATGGCAATGAAAAATCAACAGTAAC